>NC_086317.1:180467953-180767953 GCF_036172605.1 Pelobates fuscus | reverse complement strand
CCTGTTTCATTGCCCCTCCCGCTTTTTTATCCCCCCCCTGTTTTATTGCCCCCTGTTTTATTGCCCCCTGTTTTATTGCCCCCCTCCCCCTGTTTTATCCCCCCCGTTTTATTGTCCCCTCCCATTTTATTCCCCCATATCTATTCCCCCTCTCTGTTTTATTGCCCCCTCCTCCCCCTATTTTATCCCCCCTGTTTTATTCCCCCCTCCCCCTGTTTTATTGCCCCCTCCCCCTGTTTTATTGCCCCATCCCCCTGTTTTATCCCCCCTGTTTTATTGCCCCCTTCCCCTGTTTTATCTCCTTCTTTTATTGCCCCCCTCCCCCTGTTTTATCCCCCCATGTTTTATTGCCCCCCTCCCCCTGTTTTATTGCCCCCCTGTTTTATTGCCCCCCTCCCCCTGTTTTATTCCCCCCTCCCCATGTTTTATTGCCCCTCTCCCCCTGTTTTATCCCCCAGTTTTATTGCCCCCCTCCCCCTGTTTTATTCCCCCCTCCCCATGTTTTATTGCCCCTCTCCCCCTGTTTTATCCCCCAGTTTTATTGCCACCCTCCCCCTGTTTTATTGCCCCTCCCCCCGTTTTATCCCCCTCCCTGTTTTATCCTACCCCTCCATTTACCAGAAGTCTGAGGGGGACGGCCGCGTTATACGCTGGAGCTGCCGGGCGGTCCGGCGGCATTCCTGTTCTGGCTTTCACTGACACTGAGGATGGGAGGAGGGAGGAGCATGTGTCTCTCTCACTCATGCTCCTTTGCGGTTCCCACAATTCCCAGCACAGGATGCTGTGCTGGGAATTGTGGGAACCCCAAAAGAGCATGAGTGAGAGAGACACATGCTCCTCCCGTCCTCAGCGTCAGTGACAGCCAGAACAGGAATGCCGCCGGACCGCCCGGCGGCTCCAGCGTATAACGCGGCCGGCCCCCTCAGAGTGTGTGCCACCGGACTGGCGACCTTGGCGGCGGGTCCCCCTCCCGGCCGGGCCCTCGGACCATGTCCGAAGTGCCCGACCGGTCAGTCCGCCCCTGACCCTATCTGTTTATTGATGGTTATGTCAAATGGTGATTTCCAGCATGGGGAGTTTGCTCGCCCCAGCAGCATCAAGTCGAGCGACCTTCCCCGAATAGAGGGTAGGGTGTGGGCATGTCTCGCTCGGGGGGTATGGGGGTGATAGGTCCATTGGAGCGTCAGCTCCCAAATATGTGTCCCCTGTGTGCGGGCCTTCTTAGAAAGTTTGTGTGTGCTCTTAGGGTGGGGTCTGCTTTGTTTAGCCCCTTCTAGACCTAGGGGGGTAGGGTAACAGGGTAAAAACACGCGTAACAGATAAATCAATGTAAACAACATAAACATATACATTAGGTGTGCCATACTCGGCTAAGGTACTACTCGGTACCTGTGGGGTTGGAAGTTGTAGCTCCCTCCTGGTGGGGTGTGCTCCCCTATGAACCTACTCTAAGTATAGTATACTTGGTCTCGGCATATGGTGGCGGGGTGACCCCCGTCAGATTATGCAACCTCTTTTTTTTTTTTTGTGTACGTATTTGCACAGTACAGTTGTGGTATGGTTGGGGTGTAGCATATAATCATACAACAACCATTTAGTTTGTGTGGTATATATACGATACCCTCGATGAATAGTCTTAAGCTTGATTCCTCTGGTCATCCTGACAACCAACTTGTGGAGTAGTCCCTATAGTTGTTAAGAAGCAGTCTTTGTTACAGCATTCTTCATGTAGGTGTCTAGACTTGCGCCCGTCCGCGGTTGTTGGTCGGTCTGTGCGGACTACGGAGGTGATCATGCTCAGTTAGTCCCCATCTTTGCAGCAGGCAGGTGCCCTCTTCTGGCGAGTTGATGGTCGTCACTTTACCTCCTCTAGTTATCAATACTTTCACTGGGTAACCCCAGCGGTATGGAATTCTATGTGTCCGCAGCAGTTCCGTTACCGCCTTGAATTCTCGTCTTCGTTTTAATGTGTACTACGAGATGTCTGCAAACACCAGCACGCCATCGTATGGCTTTGGGAGCATTTTCTTTGTGCGGCTTGTCTGAAGTACAACCTCTTTCACATGGTAATAATGCATTTTTATAAGCACGTCCCGAGGGGTGTCTTGTGGTAGAAATTTAGGCCGCGCTGTTCTGTGGTAGCGGCCCATCAGTAGTTGGTCCTGTGGGATATCAGGCGCCAGCACTTTAAGAAGGCCGTATAGATGTGTAGCCAGCTCCGCCTGCCCTATTTCCTCCCCTACACCACGGATGCGCAAATTGTTGCGGCGGACCCTGTCTTCCATGTCCGCAATTTTTATTTCATGCTCATGAAGTCTGTTGTGGAGCTCTGCAATCTCTTCCTCCATTCCCCTTTGGGCCCCCGCCAGTTCCGCCATTTTTGTTTCATTCCCTTCCGTCCTCACCTCTAGCTCTTTAACTTCTTTGTGCAATGCGCCGATGGCAGTCTTAAGGCTGTTCTCAATGCGTGCTGACATACCCTCCAGCATTGTTTGTAGCAGGTCTTTTGTGAGGTGGGTTTCACTACCTTGGCTCTGGTGGTGACTGTCCTCCATATCCTCGGCGCCATCTTGTGCATCTTCCTGCAGTGCAGCTTGCTTCCCCTGCAGCAACCGGGAGGTGAAAAAAGCGCTTTTTTCGGCTTTAGCTGCCTGTCTCTTGTTCTTTGCTTGGGACATGGTGAGTAAGGTGGTATGGTGCCCCCTTTTTTTTCGTGGTTTTAATGCCAATTACTCCGTTGTGGGTTCCGTCGGAGCGGAGCGTTCAGCACATGCGACGCCCCCTTTTTATCTCTATGTTAATGTGCTGCTGTGGAGTTCTAGTAAAGAGAGTCTTAAGCAAATATGAAGCCTCCTGTCATGCTATAAAATTTAGATTTTCTTGCAGTAGCCTCCTGTAGCCTCCTGTGTGTGATTAAAGTTCAGTTACAGAGCAGGAGATAAAAATTTCAAAGGAAGTAACATCTGATTGAAAATGAAACCATTTTTTTCATGCAGGCTGTGAGAGTCAAAGCCAGGGAAGGTGTGACTAGAGCTGCATAAACAAAAACATTATGTATGATCTTCTAACAGATCATTTATTTCTCTCATGTGGGAAGCTATTCTTTTGAGTATTTCACTACAGGTGATATCGTCCAATGCCCTTCTACTTTGTTAATATCAGTGATTGTATTACTGCACAATAGAAATTTAAATTAAAATAAAATGTTCTGAAGAAAATAACATCATTCAATGCAGGTGTCTTGATTTAACTTATAAGTGGCAGAGAATTAAGTAGTGAGACTGCAGGGGCATGATCTATACACAAAAACACTTCATTTATAGTTGTTTTGGTGCCAACAGTATTTCTTTAACCCCTTAATCATGATCGCTTCCAGACGCTCTTATGGTATTGAGGCATCGTGTAATACCCCCCTAAACTGCCGGGGACCCGAATGATCGCCCCCTCCCCCCCCCCGGAGCGATCACTCCCAGGTTGCCGCACGTGGTGCCCGGCAGTGTAGGGATTCAGATATTAGTGCATGGTAAGTGTTAAAATACCACAATTTGAAATACCCTAGGGTGTCTACTTTTCAGAAAAATATTGTTTGATGTGGGTAAATTACATTGGCCGGCTTCAAAAATGTTCCAAATAGGACATGGGTGCATGATGACCAGCTGAGAAAAATCCAAGTTGGAAAACTGGAATGCGCACCCTCCAAATAAGGTCTTTTATCCCCCAGAGAACCCGACATACCTATACATGGGTGGTATCACTGTACTTGGGAGATGTTGCTGAACACATAATGGGGTGTTGTTTGTCAGTAACACATAACAGGAACTGAGAATCCATGCCTAAAGTACAATGTGAGAGAAAAAGAACACAAAAAAACAACTACAAAAAAGTTTGAAAAAGACTAATGGTAGAATTAGTGCATAGAAAGTGTTAAAATACCGACATTTGTTTTTAGCCGTGAGGGGTGGGGAGGGGGCCCGGGGGAAGATGCATGTCAGTTTTTGGCAGTGGTTGATCGCTTATTGAGTTCTTCTTTTTTTTTTTCTGGTTTCATTCATACATCTTTATTTTTTATTTTTATTTTTTAAATATAATTTTTATTTTGTTTTTCCTGTTCAGGTAGTGTGAGACTCGCAGGTCTCTGCTTATATCATTATATGAAATCAGGTTAGTCTTGCAAGTATATGAGGGCTCGCAGGCTCGCAGGGCTCGCAGGAAGGGTGTATTGTCAGGTAATTACAGTAGCCTCAGGGCCGGCGCCACCTGTAAGGCGACCTAGGCAGCCGCCTAGGGCGCAACTTACTAGGGGGCGCCGGATCCCTGTCCCCGGTGCGCCTCCTCATGCTGCGCCGCCTGAGCGCTTTAGCAAGCCCCAGGCGGCGCAGCACTGCTGTGTGAGGGCGGCCGGGTTTGAGTGACCGGCAGGAGGGAAGCGCAGAGCGCTCCCTCCTGCCGGTCTCCATGTAGCGTGGCCAGGCAGCGCGGAACGGGGACAGGAACCTTTGTTTCCTGTACCCGGCCGCCGGCGGAATGACAGGAAGTGCTCACTCAGTGAGCATTTCCTGTCATTCCGCCGGCGGCCGGGTACAGGAAACAATGGTTCCTGTCCCGCGTTCCGCGCCGCCCGGCCACGCTACATGGGCAGGAGGGGAGGGTAAGGACCACTAAGGGGGGGGGGGGGGGTGTTAAGGACTACTAAGGGGGGGGGGTGTTAAGGACCACTAAGGGAGGGAGGGAGGGTTTAAGGACCACTAAGGGAGGGGGGGAGGGTATAAGGACCACTAAGGGAGGGGGGGAGGGTATAAGGACCACTAAGGGAGGGGGGAGGGTATAAGGACCACTAAGGGAGAGGGGGTGTATAAGGACCACTAAGGGAGGGGGGGTATAAGGACCACTAAGGGAGGGGGGGGTGTATAAGGACCACTAGGGGAGGGATGGGGGGGTATAAGGACCACTAGGGGAGGGATGGTTGGGATAAGGACCACTATGGGAGGGGGGGGTTAGGAGCACTATGGGAGGAGGGGGATAAGGAGCACTATGGGAGGGGGGGGGATAAGGAGCACTATGGGAGGGGGGGATAAGAAGCACTATAGGAGGGAGGGGGATAAGGACCCTATCCTACCCCACAAACCCTCTCTTTTACACTACACACATACACAATGCATCCCCCCACACACACAGAAACAAACAATGCATTCCTACTCACACACAGACACACCCGAAACACACAATTCATCCCTTACGTTCTCTTACATAATTAATGCACCCCTTACAGACACACACTGCATTCAATTACATACACAGAAACAAACCTTGCACCCCTTACACACACACACACACACACCCAGAAACATACAATGCATTCCTTACAAGCAAAAACACACTACATCCCCTATAAACACACTACATCCCTTACACAAATTGCACACATAAAACATCCCCAACTCACGGATGGGCCATGTAGGTGGATTTATGGGTGGGCATTGTAGGCGTATGCCCCCTGGGGGCCCAGACCTTGAGCTGTGTAAGGGGCCCTAAAAAATGGAGCTGCTTCCTGTTCGTTAATTGTTGTGAGCACTGTTAAAAACAGTCTCTAGAGAGCCTCTTCTACACCAGACCTGTGGAGCCAGACTGAGCCCATCATCAGCCTCTTGTCCTCATCTGGTGGTAAGTAGGCAATCCAATATATTATTAGTGGCACTAATCTCTAATTTACCTCACATTAAATGGATACTATAGTCACCAGAAGCACTACAGCATAATGTAGTGGTTCTGGTGTCTATAGCCTGTGCCTGTAGGCTTTCTAATGTAAACACACTGTCTTTTCAGATAAGACACTTTGTGAAGACTGGCGTTGGCCCATATGGCAGAGCATATGGGCGGGGCATTGTGATGTCACATGGTGGGCTGGACATATGGGGGCGGCAAATTTTTTTTGCCTAGGGCGGCAAAAATCCTTGCACCGGCCCTGAGTAGCCTAGACATTCATGTGATACCATATTGAAGCGTTATGCAATTTGTTGAATTCAATTAGTCGTATGTATATTTGGGCTCGCAGGCCCGCAGTATTGTCGGACGCGCAGGTCCCGTATGATACATGAGCATGTAACAGTGTGTACTTCCCATGTGTTGTGTGTGGGTTAATTGCGGCTCTTCTGTGTGTTTGTGTTCCACAATGTTTCCACCTCCTGGGGAGGGGTGGTGCGTTGCCGGAGTTTGGGTTTCGTTCCTGTTCATGCACTGCTGGCTATGCGTGTCTTATCGAGTTGCATTGCATATTTGCTGCAATAGGTGGATTAAAGTGTGTCTAGGTATCTGCTGTGTTGGGTATATGCGGTATGTTAGGACAGCGTATGACGTTTCGTTTGTTAGTGGTGTCTGTTTTTAGTTGTGCATTGGAGCTTCAGGGTGGTGTAACCGTGGGTTACCAGTTTCATGTCATTCTCGTTCTAGGTAGTAGTGGGGGGGGGGGTCGGGGTCTAGCTACGTCTCTGTCTTTGACCCTCTCTAGAAAAGCGTCTTTGGCGGTCTCGAGTAGCCACAGTGTCCAAGTCTCTGCGTAAGTCTGGGGTTTGTCCATGGCTGTCATGATCAGGTCCTCTATCGCCCTGAGTTCTTTCATCTGGGCGAACCATGCATCTAACGGGGGTGCTGTCTTTTGCTTCCAGTATTGGGGGATTACCTGTTTGGCTACATTCAGTATCCTAATCGTCATGGATTTCTTATATTTTGATCTGGGTACTGTGGTGTGGTGGAGAAGCATTGCCGCCGGTTCCAGGGGAGGGGGTGCGTCCGAGAACATCCCCAATATTTCGTGTATGCCCTCCCAGTACGGTCTAATTACCTCACAGTCCCACCAAATGTGTAGTGCAGTTCCCGTTTCCCTTTCGCATCTCCAGCAGAGGCTAGTGTGTTCTGGGTCTATATTGTGGAGGAGGTGTGGGGTGCGGTACCAGTTCGTCAGGATTTTAAATGCCGTCTCTTGGGTCTTGCTGTGTGTTGAGTGAGGTAGCATATCTGCTCCCACTCTGCGTCGGTGAACGTTCTATTCAGTGCCGTTTCCCATTTCCCCATAAATAGGGGTTTAACAGGGTGTCTCTGTCTGCAGCATCGTGTATAAGAAGGAGACTCCGTGTGGGTTGTTGCTTAGTGTCTCGAGTGTTGTGCGGTTTCTGGTGAGTGCAGTTCCCTGCGATAGGGTGTGCACGAAGGCGGAAAGTTGTGCATGTTTGAATCTGTGCAGGAAAGTGGGTGTCGCGTCCCCTATCATGTCCGTCAGTGGTTTGCACTTGCCGTTGGTGGTTATGTGGTGTAGCCTCGGGATCGGGGTCTGGAGGATTTCCTGAAATGCTTTAGGGTCGAGACCCGGCGTGAAGTCAGGGTTGTGTATCAGTGGTGTCAAGGGGGAGGGGTAAGGCGCTAGGTTGTGCGTCTTTGACGCTTTGCGCCATACTTCCAAGGTGTATTTGGTGTATGGGGACATGGCTCGATTTCCCGGGTCCTTCCTGCCCCAGGGCATGGCTGCTAGTGGCATGGTTGCCTCTGATTCTTCCGCCACTTTCCATATTTTATGGACCCCGCTCTTTGTCCACTCCATCACCCGCAGGAGATGTGTGGCCTTGTGGTATAAGCGGAAGTCTGGCAGTGCTAGGCCCCCCATGTCTTTGGAATTTATTTTAGTGTTCGGGCTTTCATCCTGGGCCGTCCCAAATGTATGTGATCATGGCTGTTTTTAGTGCGGCGAAAAACGCCACCGGGAGTTAAATGGGGATGGTTTGGAATAAGTATAGTAAGCGTGGGAGGAAGTTCATCTTGATGAGCCACGATATGTGCGGGTGTGCCCAGTCCCTCATGTCTTTTTGGAAGGTAGAAAGTGTGGTGGCAAAGTTAGCTTGGAAAAGGTTCTTGCTGTCTTTGGTTAGCCAGGTTCCCAGGTACCTGATCTTTTGGTCAGCCCATTGGAACGGGAAGCTCTGGCGTAGGGGGTCAGCGCGTCTGCTGGGGACACTGACGTTCAGGATATGGGATTTAGAATAGTTTATTTTTAGGTTGGAGATCTCTCCAAATTCTTTAAAGGCCTGTTGGATGTTGGGTAGGGATATTTCTGGGTTGGTGACGAAGAACAGCAGGTCGTCTGCGAAGTCGGCCACTTTGTGGTGGACGTCGCCCGTTGTGATTCCTGTGATGTCACTGTTCTGTCTGATGTGTGTCAGGAATGGTTCCAGGGCTAGGACGAACAGCAGAGGGGTTGCATATTGTAAGTTCGGGGGTCAGCGCTCCGTTTACAAGGACGTGTGCCGTTGGCGTTTGGTATAGGGCAGCTATCCACCTCATCGTGTGCGTTCCCAGTCCCGCGTGTGTCAGGGTGTCGAAGAGATATGTCCAACCCACTCTGTCGAAGGCCTTCTCCGCGTCCGTGGACAGCAAGAGAAGGCCCCCGGCTCCCGCCCCCCTGCCATGCATGCTCGGGTAGTGTTGTCTCTAGCTTCGCGGCCCCCCACAAACCCCACCTGGTCTGGATGGACCAGTCTGGGGATGTGCGACTGGAGCCGCGTCGCCAGGATCTTTGCGAGGAGTTTGACATCGCAGTTGATGAGGGAGATTGGTCTGTAGTTCCCGCAATGCTCCCCGTCTTTGCCCTCTTTGGGGATTATGGTAATGTGAGCCGTCAGGGCTTGCTTGGGGATGCGTTGGCCTTCCCTCACCGCGTTGAATGATTCCACCAGCGGTGGGTATAAACTGTCCGCGAAGGTTTTGTAGTATTTCAGTGGGAGGCCGTCAGGGCCCGGGCTCTTACCCGGTTTCGTTTGTTTTATCGCCAGTGTCAGTTCTTCTAGCGTTATTGGTTCGTCTAGGAGCAATGATGTGTCTCCATCTATAGTCGGGGACGGGTGTGCGTTAAGGTACGTGCGTATTTTGTCTTGCAGTCGTGTTTTCGCTGTCTCTGTGTGTGGTTGCGGTAGGGAGTACAGGTCGGCGTAGTAAGTCCGTATTGCGGTCAGTATGTGGGTCGGAAGGCGGTGAAGTTTGCCGCTTTTGTCCCTGATTCTGTCTATGTATGTAAGCTGTCTTTTTTTAGCTAGCATGTTGGCTAAAAGTTTTCCGCTCTTATTCCCATGTAGGGAGAAGAAAGCTTTGTGTCTTATCGCGTCTCTGTGAAACTTGTGAAGCAGCGAGGTTAACTCTCGTCTTAGCTGTAGGAGTCGCGTCTGGTGTGTGTGGTGTGGCGTGTGTTTGTTGAGGTCTTCCTCATGTTGGATGTCCGTCAGGATCTGGGATAGACGGGCTTCAGATTGTTTCTTAAGTAAGGCTCCCTGTTGTATAAAGTGTCCCCGTATCACGCATTTGTGGGCTTCCCATCTAGTCGTCGGGGTCGTCTGTGTTGGGGGGTTGTCTAAGAAATAGTCCCTGAGTTTTTCCCCTATGTGTTTCGTTAGGTCAGTTCTGGCCAGGAGATACTCTTTGAGTCTCCATTTAGTAATGGTGGGTCGTTACAGTGGGGATTTTAGGTGAAGGGTAACGGGTGCGTGATCCGACCACGTCGCCACTCCTATTGTTGCGTCCACTACTAGGGTGAGAGCATGCTGTGTGGTGTAGAAGTGGTCTATTCTAGTGTACGTTTGGTGTGGATGGGAGAAGTATGTGTTACAAATCGCTATTTGTAACTGGCCCTTTAAATGAGAAATTGCCCTGCTTCCCTGGATTGTGGAGAAGCATGTTTGCCAGCCTCCTGCCTCATGACTATGGCCCCTGGAAGATTGTGCCCCTGAAAACTTATTAACATTTATTGGGTGTGTATGGCCCTTTAAGAACCGTCTGGGGACATATTGTGACTTTGCTGAACAATACCCCTTTAAGACTATGTCCCCAGACCTGTAAAATAACTTGCCCCTGGCTCTCTCCCACTTGGTTCAGTAAATAGGGCTTACTGAACCAATTACCACACAGGCGGACCACCCAGAAGTTAAAGTGTGCAGGCAATTTACCTCCCAGGCTGTGAGGTTACTGCAGGTTAATTGCCGAGCGCTGGGTGGCCGCCATTCGGCAGCCGAACACGTGGCGGCAGCCATTTTAGTCATTCGAATGCGGTCAGCGGTGTATGCTAAAGATTCTGTGGAACTAAAATCGGCTACACATTCTGCCGAACACCGCTGACCCTTACCTTCTTCCATACTGAACTTGCAGCTCCAGAGACTAAGTCCCGTTCGAAATGGGACTTAGTCGTTTTTTCGCATGAAATTGACCGACCGCACAGCCCAAATCTATGGAACTGTTTTGGGCAGGAAATTGTGCTTGCGGTCGGTCATAAAGGACTTCCAGCTAACTTTTGATCCACTGGAGTGATTTGGCTGATTTTTGGAAGTGTTTATGTTTGATGTATGCTGAGTCTGAATATGCAACTTTTATTGAAATTGGATGTATGGTTTTAAAGTTACAGTGTGTGTGTAAAAACTATATTTTTATTGTATGTAATAATTGGTTTAACTGTTTATCTGAGGGGAGGGAACCTGTGGGCTGTACTATGCTGTTATTGGTTAATTTCATCCTCCCCCTGGGAGTGTCCTGTGTGTACCTTATCCTAATAAAAAGCAGGCTGGGTGTTCCAGTCCTCAGACCTCTTCTGACCCTCAATACGTAGCCTTGTCTCGTTATTGGAGGGAACTGCTATATCACACTGGGGATTGCTATGCGCTGCATATTCCCCTGAGCTCTTAATCACTTAGCTCTTTTAAGAGCTTGTTCCGGATACGCTCTCCAGGAGGAGAGATCTTCCCCACACGTTCCTGAATGCTTCCAGGGTGGACGGAAGACGGCGTGGCTCCAGTTAAGCTACGGCGGTTGTGGAGCCTGCGGTGGTTGTGGTGTCGTCTGCAGTGCTTGGAGTCCTCTGAGAGCGCTAGGAGCATCCATCAACGGAGGGTACTCGGTCGGGGTACACGGAGCTCCGTTACAGTATGTGAAGTCTTTTTCGTCTGGGTGGTGAGCTCTCCAGCAGTCGATCAGCCTGTATTTCTGTAGGAGTGTCTTGAGGGAGTGTAGCTGTTGTGTCGGGGTGTGGGATGTGCCTGTGGAGCAGTCCCAGGTTGGGTCTAGTGTGATGTTAAAGTCCCCCCCTAGTACCAAGGTCCCTTCGGCGAAAGCGTGCAATTTGCATAGCGTTCGGAGGAGGAAGCGGCACTGTTTTCTATTGGGAGCGTATATGGTTGCGAATGTGTAAGATTGCCCAGCAATTTTGCCTTTGAGGAATAGGTATCTGCCCTCCTCATCTGTTAGGCACCCCCCTTTTCTGGAACGGCACTCACTTGTTCACTAGGATGGCGGTCCCCCTAGATTTGCCCCCATGAAAATCGCTAAAGTAGTGTTAGTTTGACAGTTTTGGTCTGTCGCCTTTCTTGAAGTGTGTCTCTTGGATCATGACTACCGAGGCCTTGTGTGTATGGAAGTCTCTGAGGGCCCCTGCTCATTTCTCGGGCTTATTAAGTCCCCTAGCGTTAATGGTCATGATGGTGAGTTGGGCGGGAGTCAATGCCATGTCGAGTCTGGTGGGATCTCTCAATCAGTGGTGGGGGGCTTAGAATAGGGGGGGACGGGGGGAGCGGGGTGATGGGGGGTGTAGTGAGGGTGGGGGAGGTTTTTAGGTCTCGTCACCATGTGGTGGCGTCTGGGTGTGGGCGTCGGGGAGCTACAGCGCACGGCTCCACCTGTGACATCTTGGATTGACGCCCCGTCCCATGGGGTAGTGGAAGGAGGTCTAGACTCTCCTAGTGGTCCACGTCCGTATCCGGTCCGTAACTGTCGGAACTCGCTTCAGTCACCTGTTACCGCCACAGACCCGTGTCGTTCCCCTGCGGCTCCAATGCGCGTCCTGTGTGTGCGTGGTGTCGTAATCCTTGCCTGATTTAGTGCGGCCTTGTGGCCTGTATGGGAGTAAGGCAGTATGTAATTAGCAATAACATCGAAAACATCAGTAAAACTGTAACATTTTGTACGTTAGACAACATTTCTATCAAACCAATAACAGTGGTCAGGTTATATAGCTGTGATTGCTGAGAGGTAAGTCTGTAGAGACCTACTGTCTATCATGCTATCCTGGATCCCTCATGCGTCTCCCTCACCCACGTCTCCGCGCCCCCATCCGCCCCACGCACGTCACCTTCCCTGTCTCAGTGTCAGCGGGTTGTGCGTGTTGTGTATTATCTGTCTTTTGGTGGACTGGTTGTCCAGTGAGTGTAGGGTGTTTGGTCGTGTGGTCCCCCCCATTGTTGCCTCCCCGCCATGTGGGTTGTCAGTGCAGGGTCGCTACCTTTACCTTGTCGGTGTTGTGCCTGTGCTCTAGTTTCCCGGTCTCCCGCATTCCTTTACGTCTCTGGTTCCCCCTCAGGTCCCGCTCCCCAGGTGTGTCCCGCCGGCTCCACTCTCCCCGGGTCGCTCGCCGAGGGTCGTTGCTGGCCAGCAACGCCGGCTCCACTCTCCCCGGGTCGCTTGCCGAGGGTCGTTGCTGGCCAAAATTTAGAAACTATTTTTTGGCGGTTGTAGATGCGTAACAGATTTTGGGGGGTCAAAGTTCGAAAAAGTGTATTTAAAAAAAAAAAATGTCATCATATTTTATAATTCTTTTTATAGTAAATTATATAATATGATGAAAATAATGGTATCTTTAGAAAGACGATTTAATGGTGAGAAAAACAGTATATAATATGTGTGGGTACAGTAAATGAGTAAGAGGAAAATTACAGCTAAACACAAACACCGCAGAAATGTAAAAAGAGCCCTGGTCCTTAACTGTAAGAAAATTGGTCACTAAGGGGTTAACTAGACAGAAATGGACAAATGGACAAGCGCTGCATGAAACTGGGCAGATAAAAAAACAAATCCCACAACATAACAGACCACAACAAAATTACATTAAAATAAACATCTTTAATGAAAGTGCGCATTGTTTATTAGTCCCACTTGGCTCCAAGATCTTTCAACGCTTAGTGATATTCATACATTACAGAAATACCAAATGGGACACCACTGAGAGATTCCTAAACAAGGACAATGCATAGGACATTGCAAAACCAATATAAAGAGCTATAGCATATATCACTTGACACATCTGTTTTCCCTGTTCTGGTTAATTATTCAAAGGGTTACTTACTAAACTCTGAGTAGGCAGAATTTGAGGAAAATCTCTGTTAACATAAAATTGCAATTTAATAAATACTACAGTTAAGATACTCACTCTAAATATGCTAATATACAATGTGTATACAGTTTATTTCATTTTGTTTTGATATGTTGTTTTTCTAAGTAAGATTTTTTTTTAAAATGCATAGTATTGTTATTCCAAACCTTTTAGTTTAAAATGTTAGTGTTCCATTTTAGTTGGCCATGTGACTATTTTATGGTTTGCGTTTTCCCTTGTGTCAATGTGATGTTAGCATTTTGAATGGCTGGCACTCTCTCCGGCTCACAAGTAATAAATCAAGTTAAAATTAACTGCCATTCTAGTGAGAAATATGCTACTGAACTTTTGAGATATTAAAATATTCTCCAGTACAAAAAATAAATAAAAATAAGAATATATTTTTAATGTACTGGTGTACTGATGCAAGACTTTACTTTATTTTATGTATTATCTATAAGAATTGATTTTGTTCCATTTTTTTCATTTTAACCTACATTTTTGCTCACTATCTTTATAACAATGGTATTGGTTAGAATTACTACAATTCAATCAGCTCTTGTGTGTTGCTCAGTTTGTCTCCACTCATTCCAATTTACTTACTTACTATGCATTTTTTTATTTTATTTTCTATTTTGAACTATTTAAAGATCCAGTTCACATATTCTCATGTTATATGTAGAAAGGCCATTAGGCCTGAATTTGTGGGAGGAGTAAGTCCCCTACTTAAACTCCCAGCCCCTAATCACCTCTGCCGTTTCAGTGGATTGTCTATCCCCATAGCAACCAGCACTTCCGGTTCGAGCTTCCCGCCAAACAGCTTCAGTCTACTACAGCAAGAGGTGTCCAGAGAAATCCTCCGTCCGTTCTGCGGCCCTGCTCCCGGTCGAGGTACTTGGCTTCCGGTCACGAGACCGGCACGCTCACGTAAGCTAGTGAGGGAAATAGCGTTTGACTATTTCCCTCCATTCTGGCCTAAAAACATAGGGGTAGGCTCCCTTTTTTCCTTTACTCGTATCTGTACTCATTCATGTATTCAGCGTTCGCGCAAAAAAATAGACGAACGCCCGCTATACTTACGCATCATTGGCGCATTTATACGGCCAAAACTGACGAACCATGTATAGGCATAACGCTGGTGTTCGTGCATCTTAAACGATTGATGTAAATCCTATTCACCCCTTGCATACTTCCTAATTCATTACTTTTCTATTCGTACGGTTTTAAACGAACGCACGTTACACTTTCCTATACAGGTCCCTAGTACGGCTAATTCTACCAATCCCATTCTAATAATTCACGCATTTCATTCACACGAATTTCATTTTAAAGCCCATACTTTCTGTTCAGTCATTTAACTATTTATACCTACCTGTCAGTATAAAGTTATTAAATCTGTTCAATCTGCCATCTTTTACTAAACTGTGTTTGCCGGTTAATTACGTTAAAACATTAAAAAACCTCAGCCATTTTTTTTTTACTAGTAATCGGTTCTTTTTCCTACACCTAAGTGGTTATTAAACTCTGTTTCAATAGTCATTTATCAATTCAAATTGATTTCTCATGACACCAAATTAAAAGAGCAGATTTCTCACCAACCCTTTACAAACTCTACATACAGATATTAATTATTAAACATGATCTTCTAGGGCAATTTTGGTAAACCCACATTTGTACTACATCTTCTCCTTAAAGTCATGCAGTCATTTAATCTAGCCTCTGTCACATTTTCTTTGGCTTCACAGATTGCATCGGTTTCTTGCATTTCTGCTCAAAGTTAACTAATTTAAGTTCTTTTACTTACAGAACCAGGTATAGTATTTACTCACTTTGGTTTCATCCATGTCTATGCCTCATATACAATACGCAATCTAGACTTATCACAGTAAGACATGTTGTTATTTATTACGTACTGTCAAAGCTTTCGCTAATTATGTAATATTCATTGGTTAATCCATAGCTCCAGTATTATTCTAGGCCTCCACCGGTTTCTACACATTTAACCAGTTACGCTCATCATAGTTCCAGTACTACAAATCAAGGTATAGTTCTCTACTCTTTACAGGACCTTTCATACAAGACCTAACGCGGTCTCGATTCATTACGACTGACTCACGGTCTTACGCCCTCGGTGTGTTAATTCTTTACAAATTCTATACCTAGGCCTACAGTCATACTGCCATCAGGCCAGGAAAAACACCCAACCTACCTGACCCGGTACTTAGCCATGCCACCAGGTACTTACTCATGTGCGGCAATCACTACCCCAAGGCCTCAATCAGCCTCTCTCCCTAACGTAAACTCGTCCCAGTCTTATACTAACCGTTCAGATCCCTCAATTCAGGATCTCATGTTGCGCTCCTAACAGCCAACCCTCACTACAAATCATACGCCACCACGCTACGCATAAATACATCAACATCTGTCTTAATCCTCAGGCTTCTTCTACGAGGACAGCAGCAGACAAGACTCGCTACATTAAAAATACTAGAAGGTTCCAGTTATCGTTTACAACCTTTCAAGGTTAGTATCCACACATTACATCAGAATTCCCAGTCAACCTTAAGTATACAAGTGAACTGGCTACAGGGTCTAGGCTACCGCCTTAGCTCACCCTATTAGGATATCCGGCCCCGCGAGGCCATCTCCCACCTCAACACGGAGGTACGGCCCCACGCCCAAATCATAGTTATACGCCTCGCCCGCCCTACTACAGGGCTATAGTCAGGGCCTCACCTGTCACAGCCACATGTTTTGAATTCTCTTTACAGTCACCGAGAGGCCAACTGTCAGGGTACCTGAGGCCTCTACCTCTAAGGGAGGTAGAGACTTGGTGGGGTATCCGTCCAGGCGAGCGGTTTCCTCCGTTCCTCGCGGTTCATCCAGTCACTTAAACACCGGCCGCGAGGAATCCACGTCCTTTTCTAGCAGGACGCTCAATACGTGATGTCATGACGCTATCACGAGCGATCTGTCACTCAAGTGTCCGATATCCAATCGGTACTTGTCAGAGGCGTGATTTCCATCCAGAGCCAGGGTATTTAAGCTTACTCCTTACTTCAGCTCTTTGCCCTGTCGTGGTTCTAGCTTGTCTAGTCACTCAGTGCTCTGGTATTCTAGTTTGCTCTATTGGTTTTGACTCGGCTCGTTGTACTACCCTGCTTCTCTGTTATCCCTTGACCCGGCTTGTCTCTCGCTTATCTGTCTTCTCGTTCCCTCGACCTCGGCTTGTCTCTGACTATTCTTTACTCTCGGTACGTTAGTCCGGCCATTCTAAGGCCCGGTATACGTACCTTTCCACTCTTTGTACTCTGCGTGTTGGATCCCTGTCCCGATCCTGACATTACGACAGGGCCAATGGATCCTGCAGGTACAAACAGTCAGCTTGGTTCTTCGGATCCCAGGTTTGACGCCATGGAACATAGGATGGATCAGATGGCTTTGGCACTACAGGCACTTTTGTCTCGTGCTAGTAATCCACCTGAGGAGACACGTACTCCTTCTATCTCTCCTGCAGTCTCAGGTCTAGAGGTAGCCACTGTAGATGCTTCTTCCCGTATTACCCCACCAGTACGTTATGGCGGGTCACCGGAGAAGTGTCGTGGCTTTCTAAACCAGATTAGCATCCATTTCGAATTACAACCCCGCTCTTATCCTACAGATAGAGCAAAGGTTGGATTTATTATTACTCTGCTCATTGAAAAAGCTTTGAGATGGGCCAATCCTTTATGGGAGAATGATAATCCACTAGTCTATAATTATAATGCCTTTGTAGCTGCGTTTAGAAGAACTTTTGACCCTCCTGGCAGAAAGGTCAATGCAGCTAGATTAATGTTGCGCCTTAAACAGGACAATCGAACACTTGTGGATTATGCACTAGAGTTCAGATCCTTGGCGGCAGAAGTTAAGTGGAACGAACAGGCTTATATAGATGTGTTTCTGAATGGGTTATCAGATGTAATTCTTGACGAGGTCGCTACTAGAGAACTCCCTGAAAATTTGGAGGATTTAATTTCTTTTATATCTCGTATTGATGAACGCTTAAGAGAGAGGCAGAACACTCGAGATAGGACCCGTAGACCCTCCTTTAAACTAGCGCCTACCTTTCAAATCTCTGAGTTCGAAGACTTACGTATTCCTGAACCTATGCAGATAGGCAATACTCATCTCACTGAAAGGGAGAGACAGTACAGGAGAAGGGAGGGTTTATGTATGTATTGTGGAGTCAGGGGTCATTTACGCCTAAATTGTCCCAATCGTTCGGGAAACGCTCGCACCTAAGTTCCTCTAGAGGACAGGCCTTGGGTGTTTCTACTTTGTCCTCTATTCACAACTACAAGGAGCTCAGGCTTGTGTTACCCGTTTCTTTAAAGTGGGAGAAGGGAGTAGTTAAGACTATGGCACTAATCGATTCTGGAGCTGCTGAGAGCTTTATAGATCAGGGTTTTGCTGCCAAGCATGCTATTCCATCCCAGTTAAAAGAGACACCTCTGGCTGTCGAGGCCATCGATGGTAGACCATTACTTGAGCCTGTTATTTTCCATGAGACCATACCGATTAACTTGACTGTTGGCATCCTGCATAAAGAGGATATATCCTTAATGCTCATCTCTTCTCCGTCTATTCCCATAGTCCTGGGGTACTCCTGGCTGAGGAGACACAACCCTATTATTAATTGGGAATCAGGGGAGATAGTTTCGTGGGGAGAGAATTGTCAAGAAAAATGCTTGCGGAAGGTCTTACCTCTTGGATTAACTAATACATCGAATACCTCTGACAATCTTACAGAGACACAAATTCCGCCTCAGTATCTAGATTTAAAGGCAGTATTTGACAAAAAGAAAGCCGATACCTTACCCCCACACAGGTCCTTTGATTGCAAAATTAACCTACTCCCTGGTACCATGCCTCCCAGAGGTCATGTATACCCATTATCTATAAAGGAGAACTCAGTCCTAGAGGAATATATTCACGAGAATTTAGACAAGGGATTCATCAGGAGGTCCTCCTCTCCTGCCGGGGCTGGATTTTTTTTTGTTAAAAAGAAAGATGGTTCTTTGAGACCTTGTATTGATTATCGAGGCTTGAATAAGATAACCATTAAAAATGCCTACCCGATTCCCTTGATCACCGAACTCTTCGATCGTTTGAAGGGCTCTACAATTTTCACCAAGTTAGACCTCAGAGGGGCATATAACTTGGTGAGAATCCAGCAGGGACATGAGTGGATGACGGCATTCAATACTCGATATGGTCATTATGAATATACTGTTATGCCTTTTGGGTTATGCAATGCGCCAGCGGTATTCCAAGATCTGATAAACGAGGTTCTTAGGGAATTTCAGCAAGAGTGCGTCATTGTATACCTAGATGATATACTCATTCATTCTAGTGAGATTGAGATTCATCACAAACAAGTCAGGAGGGTTTTGCACAAGCTTCTCCAGCATGGCTTGTACTGCAAGTTGGAGAAATGTAGCTTTGATCAAACCCAGGTAACCTTTCTCGGCTATGTGATCTCTGGGGAGGGATTTAAGATGGATCCGGATAAGCTCCAATCCATTCTAGAGTGGCCTTTACCCACAGGTCTTAAAGCCATACAGAGATTTATTGGCTTTTCCAATTATTATAGGCGCTTTATTAAGGGCTATTCTTCCATTATTGCACCTATCACTAACATGACCAAACAGGGGGCTGATACTAAGAATTGGACTACTGAAGCTCTCCTTGCGTTCAAGACTCTCAAGGAGCTTTTCGCTTCCGCTCCAATTTTAGTTCACCCTGACACTTCTCTGCCTTTTTTGCTCGAGGTAGACGCATCAGAGACTGGTTTAGGTGCTGTTCTATCTCAAAGGTTGGGTGTTGATAAACCATTACATCCATGTGGATTTTTCTCTAAAAAATTGACCGGTACTGAAAGCAGGTATGACATTGGTGACAGAGAATTACTAGCGGTTATCAAGGCTTTGAAAGAATGGAGACATTTATTGGAAGGTACATTACATCCTGTTACCATTCTGACAGACCACAAAAACTTGTCCTATATCGGAGAGGCCAAGCGCCTGTCCTCCAGGCAGGCTCGTTGGTCGTTGTTTCTTACCCATTTCAATTACGTTCTGACTTACAGACCTGGGTCTAAGAATTCTAAAGCCGATGCGCTATCTCGCCAATATGAACCCTCTGCTTCAGTTGAACCACTTTTGTCTTCCATTGTACCCAAATGCAATATTATTGCCAATACCAGTCTCAAAATTCATTCTCCGCTACTTGACCAGATCTTGAAGTCACAACATCTAGCTCCCGGAAACACTCCTGAGGGAAGAAACTTTGTTCCTCCTGAACTTCAACTGGAGCTCTTACAATGTTTTCATGAAAGTAAAATAGCTGGTCATCCTGGTATTCGCAAGACATACTCTCTGATATCCAAGGATTTCTGGTGGCCTTCACTTCGAAAAGATATTGAGGAGTTCGTCGCAGCTTGTGAGACTTGTGCCAAGACTAAACTACCTCATGCATCCCCATGTGGCCTGTTACACCCCTTGGACATTCCTGAGAAACCTTGGTCCTGTTTGTCCATAGACTTTATCGTTGATTTGCCTGCTTCCAAAAGACAGACTGTTATTCTCACGGTGGTGGATAGATTTACTAAGATGGCCCATTTCGTGCCATTACCTAAACTTCCGACTTCTCCTGAATTGGCGGAGATTTTTGCGAGAGAAGTTTTTCGCCTACATGGGATTCCTTCAGAGATTGTTTCTGATAGAGGTTCTCAATTTGTCTCACGTTTCTGGAGATCCTTTTGTTCTCAAATGGGCATCAAATTGAACTTCTCCTCTGCCTATCACCCTCAGTCTAACGGAGCTGCTGAACGTACTAATCAAAAGATCGAACAGTATCTGCGTTGCTTTGTTTCCGAACACCAGGACGATTGGGTCGGTCTGATTCCTTGGGCGGAGTTCGCACACAATAACCTTGTTTGCGATTCAACTCGCTCTAGCCCTTTCTTCATGAACTATGGCTTTCATCCTTCGATTTTTCCTTCGGTTTCCTCTTCTCAGGGGATACCGTCGGTTGATGATCATGTCGCCAACCTGAAGAAATTATGGGATCAGACTCGGCAAATTCTATTACATAGTTCCTCGCTGTTCAAGAAACACGCTGACAAACATAGAAGAGCGGCTCCTGTTTTTGTTCCTGGGGATAGGGTATGGTTGAGTACTAAGAATATTCGCCTAAAAGTTCCATCCATGAAATTTGCTCCTCGCTACATAGGCCCTTACAGGGTTCTCACTCGTATCAATCCGGTTGCGTATCGCCTTGCTCTGCCACCTGCCTTGCGCATTCCTAACTCTTTTCATGTCTCCTTGTTGAAACCCCTCATTTGCAACAAATTCTCCTCTAAGGTCCCCTCGCCTCGTCCTGTTCAGGTGGAGGGTCGGGAGGAGTACGAGGTCAGCTCCATCATTGACTCCAGAATTTCAAGGGGAAAATTGCAATATCTGGTCAACTGGAGGGGATATGGTCCTGAGGAGAGGAGTTGGGTACCTCAGGAGGACGTCCATGCTTCTCGCCTTCGCAGAGCATTTCACCTCCGCTTCCCATCTCGCCCCGGTTCATTCCGCCTGGTGGGCGTATCTGAGAGGGGGGGTACTGTCAGGGTACCTGAGGCCTCTACCTCTAAGGGAGGTAGAGACTTGGTGGGGTATCCGTCCAGGCGAGCGGTTTCCTCCGTTCCTCGCGGTTCATCCAGTCACTTAAACACCGGCCGCGAGGAATCCACGTCCTTTTCTAGCAGGACGCTCAATACGTGATGTCATGACGCTATCACGAGCGATCTGTCACTCAAGTGTCCGATATCCAATCGGTACTTGTCAGAGGCGTGATTTCCATCCAGAGCCAGGGTATTTAAGCTTACTCCTTACTTCAGCTCTTTGCCCTGTCGTGGTTCTAGCTTGTCTAGTCACTCAGTGCTCTGGTATTCTAGTTTGCTCTATTGGTTTTGACTCGGCTCGTTGTACTACCCTGCTTCTCTGTTATCCCTTGACCCGGCTTGTCTCTCGCTTATCTGTCTTCTCGTTCCCTCGACCTCGGCTTGTCTCTGACTATTCTTTACTCTCGGTACGTTAGTCCGGCCATTCTAAGGCCCGGTATACGTACCTTTCCACTCTTTGTACTCTGCGTGTTGGATCCCTGTCCCGATCCTGACACCAACACCCTGCCACCACGTCTGTGGCCACAATTTCCTAAGCCAAATCATAGGTAGAGCCTCTCACCGCCACTTGGCATTAGCAGGGCCTCACCTATCACAAATTCCACAGCTAAGTTTTCGCTTCAGCACTAGCATTACAGTCCAGTTCTTCTAAAAAATAC
This sequence comes from Pelobates fuscus, assembly GCF_036172605.1. NCBI lineage: Eukaryota > Metazoa > Chordata > Amphibia > Anura > Pelobatidae > Pelobates > Pelobates fuscus. The sequence continues at coordinate 180,746,418 of NC_086317.1, read as the reverse complement.
CACCCCTCTTATCCCTCCCACGTCCCTTACTCCCCTTCTAATATCGCATTCACTAAACCATTTTTTAGAATGTCCCAAGAACCAATCCCCATCAAAGAGTTGCCAGAAGAGATACCGTTTACGCCCAGACCGAAGTCTCCAGGCGAATCTCTCACCCCCTCAACTCCCACGTCCTTGAGAGCATGGACTATCCCTAAAATTACGGGGCTAAATTCAGGGGCTAGAAAGGCAGAACTTTACAGGCTGCTTACCTACCAAGCCCCTGAGCCTAGGCCAAGCACTAGCTCTCAAGGACAGCCACCAAGCACTGGCACGGCCAACCCAGGATACCCTGGCAGCAATCTTGGCCAACTTGCAGACTTTTAATAGCAGGCTATCTAAGGTGGAGAGCACCATCGCCTCCCCAGGTAATACCCCGGGCCTCCGAGTCTCCACCCCGGCTGTCCCCACTTTACCACCATGCCCCCCCATACTCCCCTCTCCAGCACCAGTCACAGCTATAGCACCTTTCGAGTCACCAGCTCACTCCGTCCCAGACTCTATCAGGAAAGAAAGACGGGAAGGATGTGTGTCTGGTGTCTCTGCTCATAGCTTCCCAGGACATACTGGAGAACAAGGCATACAATTACGGGGACATATCAGTCGTGCTTAAGACGAGAGACCCCAGGCTTAATAAAAAACTATCAATCCCCCAGTTCGTGATAGCCTTCGGGATATACCGTGACGTCATCTGCACGGTGTATCCCCCCAGAAGAGAGGAGTTAGACCTCTACCTTCACAAGGTGGTGGATCCAGGGCCGGTGCAAGGATTGCCCCCCCTCCACAATGCCCCACCCATGTGATCGCCATATGAACTAACGCCAGTGCTGCACACAGTGTGATTTTACATTAAAAAAGCCTGCAGGGACAGGCTATAGACACCAGAACCACTTTATTAAGCTGCAGTGGTTCTGGGACTATAGTGCCCCTTTAATGTGAGGTAAATTAGAGCTTAATGTCACTAATAATATACTAGATTGCCTACTTACAACAAGATGAGGATGGTGATGGGCTCTGGCTGCAGTTTGCTCCACTGGTCTGGTGTAGAACAGGCTCTCTGGTGGCTGTTTGTAACTGTGCTCACACAATTCAATGTCTGAGAGCAGCTCCATTTTTTGGGGGCCCCTTACGCAGCTCAAGATCTGGGCCCCAGGGCCTGACGGTGAGTATGTGTCAGGGTACCTGAGGTCTCTACCTCTAAGGGAGGTAGAGACTTGGTGGTGTATCCGTCCAGGCGAGCGGTTTCCTCCGTTCCTCGCGGTTCATCCAGTCACTTAAACACCGGCCGCGAGGAATCCACGTCCTTTTCTAGCAGGACGCTCAATACGTGACGTCATGACGCTATCACGAGCGATCTGTCACTCAAGTGTCCGATATCCAATCGGTACTTGTCAGAGGCGTGATTTCCATCCAGAGCCAGGGTATTTAAGCTTACTCCTTACTTCAGCTCATTGCCCTGTCGTGGTTCTAGCTTGTCTAGTCACTCAGTGCTCTGGTATTCTAGTTTGCTCTATTGGTTTTGACTCGGCTCGTTGTACTACCCTGCTTCTCTGTTATCCCTTGACCCGGCTTGTCTCTCGCTTATCTGTCTTCTCGTTCCCTCGACCTCGGCTTGTCTCTGACTATTCTTTACTCTCGGTACGTTAGTCCGGCCATTCTAAGACCCGGTATACGTACCTTTCCACTCTTTGTACTCTGCGTGTTGGATCCCTGTCCCGATCCTGACATTACGACAGGGCCAATGGATCCTGCAGGTACAAACAGTCAGCTTGGTTCTTCGGATCCCAGGTTTGACGCCATGGAACATAGGATGGATCAGATGGCTTTGGCAATACAGGCACTTTTGTCTCGTGCTAGTAATCCACCTGAGGAGACACGTACTCCTTCTATCTCTCCTGCTGTCTCAGGTCTAGAGGTAGCCACTGTAGGTGCTTCTTCCCGTATTACCCCACCAGTACGTTATGGCGGGTCACCGGAGAAGTGTCGTGGCTTTCTAAACCAGATTAGCATCCATTTCGAATTACAACCCCGCTCTTATCCTACAGATAGAGCAAAGGTTGGATTTATTATTACTCTGCTCATTGAAAAAGCTTTGAGATGGGCCAATCCTTTATGGGAGAATGATAATCCACTAGTCTATAATTATAATGCCTTTGTAGCTGCGTTTAGAAGAACTTTTGACCCTCCTGGCAGAAAGGTCAATGCAGCTAGATTAATGTTGCGCCTTAAACAGGACAATCGAACACTTGTGGATTATGCACTAGAGTTCAGATCCTTGGCGGCAGAAGTTAAGTGGAACGAACAGGCTTATATAGATGTGTTTCTGAATGGGTTATCAGATGTAATTCTTGACGAGGTCGCTACTAGAGAACTCCCTGAAAGTTTGGAGGATTTAATTTCTTTTATATCTCGTATTGATGAACGCTTAAGAGAGAGGCAGAACACTCGAGATAGGACCCGTAGACCCTCCTTTAAACTAGCGCCTACCTTTCAAATCTCTGAGTTCGAAGACTTACGTATTCCTGAACCTATGCAGATAGGCAGTACTCATCTCACTGAAAGGGAGAGACAGTACAGGAGAAGGGAGGGTTTATGTATGTATTGTGGAGTCAGGGGTCATTTACGCCTAAATTGTCCCAATCGTTCGGGAAACGCTCGCACCTAAGTTCCTCTAGAGGACAGGCCTTGGGTGTTTCTACTTTGTCCTCTATTCACAACTACAAGGAGCTCAGGCTTGTGTTACCCGTTTCTTTAAAGTGGGAGAAGGGAGTAGTTAAGACTATGGCACTAATCGATTCTGGAGCTGCTGAGAGCTTTATAGATCAGGGTTTTGCTGCCAAGCATGCTATTCCATCCCAGTTAAAAGAGACACCTCTGGCTGTCGAGGCCATCGATGGTAGACCATTACTTGAGCCTGTTATTTTCCATGAGACCATACCGATTAACTTGACTGTTGGCATCCTGCATAAAGAGGATATATCCTTAATGCTCATCTCTTCTCCGTCTATTCCCATAGTCCTGGGGTACTCCTGGCTGAGGAGACACAACCCTATTATTAATTGGGAATCAGGGGAGATAGTTTCGTGGGGAGAGAATTGTCAAGAAAAATGCTTGCGGAAGGTCTTACCTCTTGGATTAACTAATACATCGAATACCTCTGACAATCTTACAGAGACACAAATTCCGCCTCAGTATCTAGATTTAAAGGCAGTATTTGACAAAAAGAAAGCCGATACCTTACCCCCACACAGGTCCTTTGATTGCAAAATTAACCTACTCCCTGGTACCATGCCTCCCAGAGGTCATGTATACCCATTATCTATAAAGGAGAACTCAGTCCTAGAGGAATATATTCACGAGAATTTAGACAAGGGATTCATCAGGAGGTCCTCCTCCCCTGCCGGGGCTGGATTTTTTTTTGTTAAAAAGAAAGATGGTTCTTTGAGACCTTGTATTGATTATCGAGGCTTGAATAAGATAACCATTAAAAATGCCTACCCGATTCCCTTGATCACCGAACTCTTCGATCGTTTGAAGGGCTCTACAATTTTCACCAAGTTAGACCTCAGAGGGGCATATAACTTGGTGAGAATCCAGCAGGGACATGAGTGGATGACGGCATTCAATACTCGATATGGTCACTATGAATATACTGTTATGCCTTTTGGGTTATGCAATGCGCCAGCGGTATTCCAAGATCTGATAAACGAGGTTCTTAGGGAATTTCAGCAAGAGTGCGTCATTGTATACCTAGATGATATACTCATTCATTCTAGTGAGATTGAGATTCATCACAAACAAGTCAGGAGGGTTTTGCACAAGCTTCTCCAGCATGGCTTGTACTGCAAGTTGGAGAAATGTAGCTTTGATCAAACCCAGGTAACCTTTCTCGGCTATGTGATCTCTGGGGAGGGATTTAAGATGGATCCGGATAAGCTCCAATCCATTCTAGAGTGGCCTTTACCCACAGGTCTTAAAGCCATACAGAGATTTATTGGCTTTTCCAATTATTATAGGCGCTTTATTAAGGGCTATTCTTCCATTATTGCACCTATCACTAACATGACCAAACAGGGGGCTGATACTAAGAATTGGACTACTGAAGCTCTCCTTGCGTTCAAGACTCTCAAGGAGCTTTTCGCTTCCGCTCCAATTTTAGTTCACCCTGACACTTCTCTGCCTTTTTTGCTCGAGGTAGACGCATCAGAGACTGGTTTAGGTGCTGTTCTATCTCAAAGGTTGGGTGTTGATAAACCATTACATCCATGTGGATTTTTCTCTAAAAAATTGACCGGTACTGAAAGCAGGTATGACATTGGTGACAGAGAATTACTAGCGGTTATCAAGGCTTTGAAAGAATGGAGACATTTATTGGAAGGTACATTACATCCTGTTACCATTCTGACAGACCACAAAAACTTGTCCTATATCGGAGAGGCCAAGCGCCTGTCCTCCAGGCAGGCTCGTTGGTCGTTGTTTCTTACCCATTTCAATTACGTTCTGACTTACAGACCTGGGTCAAAGAATTCTAAAGCCGATGCGCTATCTCGCCAATATGAACCCTCTGCTTCAGTTGAACCACTTTTGTCTTCCATTGTACCCAAATGCAATATTATTGCTAATACCAGTCTCAAAATTCATTCTCCGCTACTTGACCAGATCTTGAAGTCACAACATCTAGCTCCCGGAAACACTCCTGAGGGAAGAAACTTTGTTCCTCCTGAACTTCAACTGGAGCTCTTACAATGTTTTCATGAAAGTAAAATAGCTGGTCATCCTGGTATTCGCAAGACATACTCTCTGATATCCAAGGATTTCTGGTGGCCTTCACTTCGAAAAGATATTGAGGAGTTCGTCGCAGCTTGTGAGACTTGTGCCAAGACTAAACTACCCCATGCATCCCCATGTGGCCTGTTACACCCCTTGGACATTCCTGAGAAACCTTGGTCCTGTTTGTCCATAGACTTTATCGTTGATTTGCCTGCTTCCAAAAGACAGACTGTTATTCTCACGGTGGTGGATAGATTTACTAAGATGGCCCATTTCGTGCCATTACCTAAACTTCCGACTTCTCCTGAATTGGCGGAGATTTTTGCGAGAGAAGTTTTTCGCCTACATGGGATTCCTTCAGAGATTGTTTCTGATAGAGGTTCTCAATTTGTCTCACGTTTCTGGAGATCCTTTTGTTCTCAAATGGGCATCAAATTGAACTTCTCCTCTGCCTATCACCCTCAGTCTAACGGAGCTGCTGAACGTACTAATCAAAAGATCGAACAGTATCTGCGTTGCTTTGTTTCCGAACACCAGGACGATTGGGTCGGTCTGATTCCTTGGGCGGAGTTCGCACACAATAACCTTGTTTGCGATTCAACTCGCTCTAGCCCTTTCTTCATGAACTATGGCTTTCATCCTTCGATTTTTCCTTCGGTTTCCTCTTCTCAGGGGATACCGTCGGTTGATGATCATGTCGCCAACCTGAAGAAATTATGGGATCAGACTCGGCAAATTCTATTACATAGTTCCTCGCTGTTCAAGAAACACGCTGACAAACATAGAAGAGCGGCTCCTGTTTTTGTTCCTGGGGATAGGGTATGGTTGAGTACTAAGAATATTCGCCTAAAAGTTCCATCCATGAAATTTGCTCCTCGCTACATAGGCCCTTACAGGGTTCTCACTCGTATCAATCCGGTTGCGTATCGCCTTGCTCTGCCACCTGCCTTGCGCATTCCTAACTCTTTTCATGTCTCCTTGTTGAAACCCCTCATTTGCAACAAATTCTCCTCTAAGGTCCCCTCGCCTCGTCCTGTTCAGGTGGAAGGTCGGGAGGAGTACGAGGTCAGCTCCATCATTGACTCCAGAATTTCAAGGGGAAAATTGCAATATCTGGTCAACTGGAGGGGATATGGTCCTGAGGAGAGGAGTTGGGTACCTCAGGAGGACGTCCATGCTTCTCGCCTTCGCAGAGCATTTCACCTCCGCTTCCCATCTCGCCCCGGTTCATTCCGCCCGGTGGGCGTATCTGAGAGGGGGGGTACTGTCAGGGTACCTGAGGTCTCTACCTCTAAGGGAGGTAGAGACTTGGTGGTGTATCCGTCCAGGCGAGCGGTTTCCTCCGTTCCTCGCGGTTCATCCAGTCACTTAAACACCGGCCGCGAGGAATCCACGTCCTTTTCTAGCAGGACGCTCAATACGTGACGTCATGACGCTATCACGAGCGATCTGTCACTCAAGTGTCCGATATCCAATCGGTACTTGTCAGAGGCGTGATTTCCATCCAGAGCCAGGGTATTTAAGCTTACTCCTTACTTCAGCTCATTGCCCTGTCGTGGTTCTAGCTTGTCTAGTCACTCAGTGCTCTGGTATTCTAGTTTGCTCTATTGGTTTTGACTCGGCTCGTTGTACTACCCTGCTTCTCTGTTATCCCTTGACCCGGCTTGTCTCTCGCTTATCTGTCTTCTCGTTCCCTCGACCTCGGCTTGTCTCTGACTATTCTTTACTCTCGGTACGTTAGTCCGGCCATTCTAAGGCCCGGTATACGTACCTTTCCACTCTTTGTACTCTGCGTGTTGGATCCCTGTCCCGATCCTGACAGTATGCCCATAAGGCCCACCCATAAGTTCACCTACATGTTCCACACAGGAGTTTGCTCACAGGGAGTGGAGTGTGTAGGGTATGTGTTATTGTAGAGGATCTAATGTGTGTGCTTATGGAATGTAGTGTATAAGGATACCAGTTTGTGTAGGTGATGCAGTATGTTTGTGTTTAATGGTAATAGTGTGTTTTTGTGTGAGGTATAGAAAGCAGTGTGTGTTTGTGTATAAGGGATGTATTGTGTGTTTCTGGTTGTATGTAAGTGATGCAGTGTGTGTGTCTGTAAGGGGTGCATAGAGTGTCAGATGCATTGTGTTTCTGTGTGTAGGTAAGAGAAGCAGTGTGTGTTTGCATGTATGTGTAGGTATGCATTGTGTGTTTCTGTGTATGTATAGGGATGCATTGTGTGTGTGTGCGCGTAGTGTGAAAGAGCTCCCTGTCCCACCCCCTGTTCTATAGAGCTCTCCTTTCCGTCCCTTAGAGCTCTCCCCTGCCCCTTAGTGGTCTCTCCTCACCCCCCCTCCCAGTGTTTTACTTACTCCCCCCCTCCCTGTGGTCTCTTTACTCCCCCTCCCCCATTCCCTCCCTGTGGTCTCTTTAATCCCCCTGTGGTCTCTTTACTCCCCCTCCCCCTTCCCTCCCTGTGGTCTCTTTACTCCCCCTCCCCCTTCCCTCCCTGTGGTCTCTTTACTCCCCCTCCCCCTTCCCTCCCTGTGGTCTCTTTACTCCCCCTCCCCCCTTCCCTCCCTGTGGTCTCTTTACTTCCCCCCTTTCCCTCCTTGTGGTCTCTTTACTCCCCCTCCCCTTCCCTCCCTGTGGTCTCTTTACACCCCCTCCCCTCCCTTCCCTCCCTGTGGTCTCTTTACTCCCCTCCCCTTACCTCCCTGTGGTCTCTTTACTTCCCTTCCTTCCCTGTGGTCTCTTTACTCCCCCTCCCCCCTTTCCCTCCCTGTGGTCTCTTTACTCCCCCTCCCCCCTTTCCCTCCCTGTGGTCTCTTTACTCCCCCTTCCCTCCCTGTGGTCTCTTTACTACCCCTCCGCCCTCCTCCCCCTCCCTCCATGTGGTCTCCCTACTCACCCCCCTTCCCTGTAGCGTGGCCGAGCTCACCTCCGGTCCGCGGTACAGGAGTTTCTGTTTCCTGTACCTGGCCAGACTGACAGGAAGTGCACACTGAGTGTGCACTTCCTGTCAGTCCGGCCTGGTCGCGGACCGGCGAGGAGAGAGGGGGAGGGAGGGGGAGGAGAGAGGCAGCGAGGCAGCCACCTGAGCGCTATCTATAGAGCGCTTAGGCGGCTGCGGTATTTAAAGGGCCGGCGCCCTAGTCGGCGCCCTAGACGGCTGCCTAGTTCGCCTTATAGGAAGCGCCGGCCCTGGGTGGATCTAGGCATCAAGTATGGGGGCTCCTCTTTCTACGACTATCATAAGTCAGTATCAGCGAAGGCGGCGACCCATCTGAAACAGTTTAATGTCAGAATTAACTGGTGTCAGATGGATACAGAACTATTCTGTCGCCACTTCGCTGGTCTCAGGCCCCCGTCTTGTGCCATATGTAACTCCACATCCCACACGGCGGACTTATGTCCTTCCGAAGCAGATCCTACCACCTCCACTCCCACCCCTCACCCCACTTTCACCCCTCACAACAAACCAGGTCTACGTGACAAGCTGGGTAGGCCCATCTCCTTTTTGGGCAAAGCGCAGGTGTGCAATAATTTAATCGCAGGCTCCTGCAGTTTCAGCGCCTGTAGATTATTGCACATCTGCTCCATATGCTTCAGGGCACATACCAAGACCATGTGCCCGGCCAGGTTGTCCCCAAACAAATGACTAACCGACATTAATGTCGACAACCTGTTTTTTTTACCTAAGGTCACACCCTAGCAGGCACTTGGTGGAATATCTGACCACGCGGTTCACACAGGGTTTTCTCACGGGTAGCCATCCCCACAGGCACACTGGAATGTCCCAATCTTCTGTCAGCATGTCAAGATCCAGTTTCCACAGACACTCTCCTTTCCTCTGAAATTACCAACGGTTTCATGATCGGCCCTTTCACCTCCTCACCGTTTTCTACTGGCGCACTAACCCCATTGGTGTTGCAGTACACAAATATTCTAATAACAAACAGCTAATTATTGATTTATCGGCACCACACTCCTCTTTTGTTCCCAGCATAAACGCACTCATACCAGCAGACGAATTCTCACTTCAGTACGTAACAATCGACGACGCCATACAGTCCATCATCTCTTCTGGTAGTCGCCCCTGGCTCATCAAAATGGACATCACAAATGCGTTTAAATTACTACCCATGCACACCTCACTCTGGCACTTGCACGGTATAAAATGGCGAGGAAAGTACTACTTCTCCACACAACTCACTTTCGGCTCTCGAAGCAGCCCCAAACTTTTCGATATTTTCGCTGAGACACTATGCTGGCTGCTTCTGAACGTCCTCAGGTGTCACTCCGTTATCCATTACCTAGACGACTTCCTACTGATAGAGCCAGGGGCACAAACACCCACCGCTATCAGCAGTACTACAGCACTTTTTTCCACACTTGGTGTACCATTATCCCCATCAAAAACAATCGGCCCCACAACTAAACTAACCTTTTTGGGAATAGAGCTAGATTCTGTTACCCTCCGAGCTAGCCTTCCCCATGACAAACTGACCCGCTTGAGAGGGGAGATAGACAGACATGTTCCTGCGGAATGATGTTTGCACCAGAAGGGAACTTCAGTCCCTTCTGGGATCCCTTAACTTCGCCATGCGCATCATCCCGCAGGGAAGGTCTTTTATATCCAGGCTTCTTTGCCTGCTCCACGGGGTACTGGACTCTTGCCCAGTTTCATTGGACTCCCACGCCAAGGCTGACTTAGCTATGTGGGGGAAGTTTTTGGCAGATTGGAACGGTATCTTCATGTTTATCCCCCCTCTCTCCACTTCTTCACCCATCATTTACACAGACGCTGCAGCCAACACTGGTTTCGCAGCCATCTTTGGGAACCACTGGTTTAGGGGTCACTGGCCCGCTGAGACGGATGCCTTGCCAGGATTCAGTGAGACCTCAGCCCTATTTGAAATCTATCCCATTGTGGCGGCCGCACACACCTGGGGTCATCTCTGGTCCGTCAAGGCTGTAAAATGCTACTCTGCCAACTCTGTGGCTTGCAAAATCATTAACAAGGGGCGCTCATCGTCCCTGACCATCATGCGGCGGATTCACAAGCTGACCAGGCTAGCAGCAACCATTCAGTTTCACTGAGTTTGTTTTCACATCCCGGGTATCCACAACACGGCCACTGATGCTCTTTCTCGCTCTCAATTCTAGGTATTCTCCCAGGCACTCCCTACGGCTCACCACCAGCCATCCAGGACACCACGATTTCACGAACTAATCCTGGATTGAGCACACTAATGCATCTCACTCACCAAGCACTATCACCTAACACAGCTATCTCTTATAATAGGGTACTTACCATATTTAACAAATTCACTGCAGAATTCGGTTTACAAGGCGACTTTTCTACACAAACCCTGGTGGCTTTTGCCTCTTTCTGACACTTACATCTTAAACTTTCTCACAACACCATTAAACTTTACCTCACCGGGGTTCAGCACCATAGCCTCACCAATTTTCCTAACAACACCCCCTTCGTGTCATCATATCCCATTAAAAAGGTATTGAAAGGTATATTAAAGGTTTCAGTTCCTCTCACCATCACAAGACTACCTATAGATGGGCCTATCTTCAGATCACTTAGCAATCTCTTGACGAATCCCCGTTCGATCCCAACACAAATCTGGTGATCAAATTGGCTATTTATCTTGCTTTTTATGGTTTTCTCAGACCCAGAGAGTTCACCGTTGTTTGTCAAGAAGATATCACGCACAGCCTAAAAACATCACACCTCACAAAGGTGGAGGATCACTACCTACTTTCGATCCCATCAACTAAAACCAATCATTCACAACACCCCACTATAATTCCTCTCTTCCCTACCGATAATGCCTGGTGTCCGGTCAAGGCGCTAGACCACCTACGGTCAACCCATCACGCGCACTTACCAGACTCTCCGCTCTTATCACTACAAGGGCACCCGCTCACCACGGCTAAATTCACGTCACACGTCAGAACACTACTATCCAAACTGGGTTTCAATCCGGCTTCATTCTCTGGGCACTCCTTCCGCATAGGAGCCGCCTCATCAGCCTCTAGCACAAACACACCGGTCCACATCATCAAGAGACTGGGTCATTGGAAATCCTCCATATACCATACATATATACCACGACCGGGAAAAGAGCTTCGTCAAGCTTTCAGGAACTTGGTTATGTAAAAGGCAATAAAGTGTGTATTTTCTCGAACTTCTCTTTTGCCCTCTTTTATTTACAGGCCCACTCGAACGTTGGTTTCGGCACACCACAACCAACTTTGCCCTTACAGATACTATCCATTATGTATTAAATTCCGAGCACAAGTAGAAAGGCCATTAGGCCTGAATTTATGGGAGGAGTAAGTCCCCTACTTAAACTCCCAGCCTCTACTCACCTCTGCCGTTCCAGTTGATTGTCCACACCCACCTACACCCTGTTATAATTACATTCTCCTTGGTGGGCCCTCTTTTTTTTACAGGCCCACTCGTACGTTGGTTTCGGCACACCACAACCAACTTTGCCCTTACAGATACTATCAGTTACGTATTATGTTTGTATATATATATATATATATATATATATATATATATATATATATATATATATATACACACATATATATATATATATATATATATATATATACATAACTAGGCACTTAACATATGATGCTCACCTGGATCTGTCTGTTTATCCAGAAATATCTTCTTTTAAATAATGCTTAAGTTGTAGTTTTTACAGTTGTTCCACTGGAATGGGAAATGAATAAAGCTATTCTAGTTTGTTTCAATTGGTAAACAGTGATTCAGACTAAGTGAAAAAGCTTTCCTCAAAATTAGACCTCTGTTTTTATGTTATTGTAACCCCTTATATTATACTACGACAAGAAACACATCTAACCTATTTATTTTCAATATATATTATATAGTATATTATATTGTTTATTTTCAATATACGGTATATCAGTAGGTAGTGAATCCTGCATTTTTATTCTTAAAATACTCACTGAGTCGAATGAGAAATATGTGACAGTGCAAGTATCTGTGGAGTAGATTTATTTATTTAGTTATAGTAACAAGTTGTTATGTATGATCTTATGTTTTTTTATCATGATACTTGTTTACTAGATTCATAATAGTTGCCAACATGTAATAAAAGAAATCAAGTTCGTATCAAGTTAGCATGGTACAGTATACCATGACCACTAATGGTTTCCACAGATGTGCTCAATTCGCTCCTAAATACTCACTTATAATACTCAGTTAATATCCCCCTGCCATATCCATTTCTCATTCATCTTCACACTCCCACAAATCAGCCCAATGCATTACCTCCTCCCCAAATTTCATACACATGTCTTCCCAGAGTCACAGAACCCAACCACCCAGTGATCCTCCCCACCCATCCTAAAGTCACCTTCTAAATGTACAAGTTTCAAGATCACTTTTCCTCGTCCCAATCCCACAAATCAAACCTCTGGATTCCCAGGTCACATATTACATTACCTAATTGCTTTTATGTACTTTATTCCCTGAACTAACTTGTGTTTTTTTTTCCTTTTTTTTATTTGTTTGTTTGTTTTTGTATTCACACACAGTGTTCTTTGTGGGTGTTGGCTCTTTTATGTTTACTCTTATTATATTTATTATTCCCAGTTCTATATTACCTTTGACAATACATATTGTATTACCAGTTGCCATTGTGCTGCTTCTCTTCCCATGCTGTCATACAAAATCTATTTTCATTCACTCTTTAGTTTACAATCTGGTAAAATTTAAAGCGTTACTCCAATCATCCTATCCACTACAACCCACTGTAGTGGTTATGATGCCAAGAGTACTCTGACCTGGTTCCCTAGTAATGGGGCAAACCATTTAGCTCCCTGGTAGTTTAGTGACCAGCTACAGGATTTGCAGAGCCGCAGTAGTTACCATTCAGTGGCTGACTGATGACACCCCAATTACTGTGCTGGAAGGGGTGTTATACCTTCTGTAGCTGAGGGGTTAAAACTTTAATAGTTTTTTGCTAAACACACTCCAGGCACTATGACCACTTAAAATAACTGAAGAGGTCATGTGCGTGGAATAATCCTTTAAAGCTGATGGGGCAATAGATTATATCCCTGCAATTTAATGCCACCTCTTGTATTGTTGACTTCTGCAACGTCATCCCATGTATTTAACCTCTGACCCAACGAGACATCATGAACTGTTCAACACCATGAGCCTACAGATATATGTATTTGGAAAACAGCAATCACTTTACCACTCTATGCAGCAAAATAATTTTAGCTTAATTAAGTGGTTTTGGTTTATATGTGTGACTCACAAAGCCTCCCTAGACACTTACTGTAAAGATATATCTATTTTTAAAAATTTCTAAATTATACAGTTTGTTTATTTTAGAATGCCTTATCCCAATCTGTAAATAGAAGCTGGACCTTGCAACAACCTGTGTTTGAGTAAAGTTCAGTTAACAGAGCAGGATATAAGCACTTCTAAAGTAAACACACAGTGCTGTATGATCTGATTGAAAAAAAAAATGTTTTTCATTTAGATTGTGTCAATCACAGCCAGAAGAGTTGTGCCAATGGCTGGGTAAACAGAAACAAAAGTGATTCAATATGAAAATCCAGCAGGTGAAATTAAGTCTCCCGATCAGAAACTGCATCTGGGGAAGTGTGACCTTCCTGGCCCGCAGCACACCTGCCAGCACCTCCCTCAAGATCTGCAACTTATCCGCCGGCAATTTGCACAACACTTGCACTGTATCGATCTCCAAACCCAAAAACCGGAGGCAAGATGTTGGGCCCTCTGTCTTCATCTCCACCAACAGGACCACAAAAGATTGAGCCACCCACTGAATTGTCCGCAGGACATGCAAGCAATCCCCAGAGAAGCGCGAACCCACTCATAAGAAATCGTCCAGGTAATGTACCAGGGAGTTGCACTCGGACTCTATCCTCACCACCCATTTCAGAAAAGTACTGGACTTCTCGAAATAGGCGCAGGATATGGAGCATCCCATTGGCAAACACAGATCGACAAAACACTCCCCTTCAAACCAGCACCCGTGGAGGTAGTGGCACTCCGGACGGACCGGAAGCAACCGAAAAGCTGCCTCAATATCCACCTTGGCCAACAGTGCACCCGGTCCCGCCTCCCTAACCACGTTCACCGCCCTATCGAACAACGTGTAGGAGACAGAGCAGAGACAAAGCAGAGACAGAGTGGAACATAATCAAGTCAATCCTCCCCCTCCAGGTGTCCAATGTCCGCATTAACTGAAAGACCCTTGAGGTAGGACAGGTTGAGTATCAGGTGAAACTTGCCCCTTTCACTACCCCCAGTGGCGAAACTCTTCGATTGGGCAATGGAACGGAGGCAAACAGCCCCGCCATACGCCCGAAACCCACCTCCCCCTTTAATTTGTCCCGTACCACATCTAGCCACCGACGGAATAAATGGAATCCTAAACCCCCATTCAAATCCCTGATCCAGAAACTATGCGTCACCCTTCCTACTGTAGCGGCTTAGCCATGGCAGCATCTTTTCTCTGATCACCAGCATTCTCCCCTTTTGTCACCTAACACTCCCACCAACCCGCTTGCCCTGCCCCGCTTAAAATGCTTACAGAGGCTTTGGGAACCCCCACATCCTGAACATTCATGCCTGAACCTACAGGGAGAACCCCACTTACACTGGCTGTCGTTATAGAGTTAGCAACATCCCTTGCTCCCTGAGGCCGACGACGAAGAGCCTGCACCCATGCCAACCCCCTGGGAAAGGGCGAAGCCTTCTGGGCCATCATGAGCTTACGCCACAGTGCATACCTGGATTCGCTGTCAGGCCCTGATGAAATTGCTTGTCGTAGCGCCACCAGGCCAGCCCCATAAATCCTATAAGCGTCCCAAATCCCATCCAAATAACAAAAGAGAACCGAACACTTGTCCGGCGCCTTTTCACCAGTTACACTGGCCAAGATACAGAAACCCCGTAGCCAATTACCAAAGGTCTTTGGCAACTTCATATATCTTTTCTTCCTCTCCTCCTCCTCCTTCTTGCCCGTATCCTCTTTTTTCTCGTCCTCGTTCAGGTCCACCGATTCTTCCAGAGGAAGCAACGGGAACATCTCTAGGTACTCACCCTTCCAGATGCACTCCTTGATGTCTGCCTTCAAATGGACCCCCAGGGGGCCAGAGAAAGAGATATAAGAATTGAGGTGAGCCCTTTCCGGCAGCCCTTCTAAAACTGCCTCCACGCTCTCTTTGCCCTGCCCTACCTTAGATGCCCCCATCCCCGCCGCGTCATCAGCAAACAGTGTAGAATCAATCCTCCCCCTCCAGGTGTCTCAGCATGGCGCAACCACGCCCCTGACACAGTCAGTGGCTTCTTGGCCCCAGGGTCCACCCCCCAGGACTGTAAAAAGACCTTTAGGCCTGCCAGTAGGCCAGTCACCTCTTCAGTGTGCCCCTTCCCCCCTGTCAGTACTGTGCCAGGAATAGAGTTGCCCTCACCATTGTTGACTCCATCAGATGGGGGCTCCCGATGTGGAACTCCAGGATCCTGATCACCTTGAACTGCCAAACCATCCTTTAGAATACTATGATATATAAGACATGAGCGGGGAGGGCAAGAGGAATGCTGCAATCTTGATACACATTTCATAGGAGTATGACAATTATTTAATGGCCGTTGCTATTTTTCTGCATTGCCCACGCAATATACAGAGCAAGGGTTTCTAAGTGTGAGCCAAATAATTTCACATCTCCAAGTGAAGACAGTAATCAGAGGAATACACTTTTGACTGTCAGACGAAGACTGATTCATGACTGTTCAGACATGCTGAACATATTCTTTGCTTATAACTATAGTTCACTTATCTTTTCCTCCACTGCCAAGATCAAAATATCTTACACTTTGCAAATAATTTTTCAACATTTTGATTTGACTTAAGAACAACTTTAAAAATTAATGCTTTATTTTGAACTATGCCAATAGAGTATGTATATATTATTGTAAACCCATTAACTATAAATCATCTGGTGATCTGGCAAACTTATTGCAAAGTATAATTTACAGTCATTGATTTGTGGAACATAATCAAGTCAAAGGGAAGGTATTTGTATTTCAGGCTAGTTCCTGTTACTGACCACATTTTAATAGTTGCTAATAGTTGCGCTGTGGCTAGTTATTATTCAAAGTCTGCAGAGACATTGTAATAAATAAAGAATGCAGACTGCTGGAGAATGCTGTCCAGCAGAACTGTGAATAGTGTGTGCTGTTTGAGAACCCAGGGAACTCCTCCTGTCTCCTAGAGAGCTTATCTGAGGAATGTGGCTTATCTGCAGAGCAGATGCTCACTTTCTGTTTCCTAATAAGGAAGTGACAAGAGAGAGATGCAATAATCTAAATATCGCCTACTGGGAAAGGGTTAATAGTAACCAGAAGGACAAATTTTATGTTTAGTCCAAGCCATTTTGCCTAGATGCAAGTCCTCATTCAATTTGCAGCTGAAGTTTACTCTTTTATTACCATTGCAAGATCCAACTAAAACAAATGAAAACCTTTCAAATCAAGCCACAATACAATTCTTATTGATTAGACAGTTTTATTAAACATTAGCAAACTATTATGTAATGCTGGTATTACATTAAAGAATAAATCTAATTGCTTAGACATTTGTACATTGCAAAACCAACTAAGTATTAGTTGTGAGTTGTGATAATTAAAAATATTGCACACAAAATATATTTTTAAGCATATAATTTTATACGGTTAGTGCTATAGTAATGGTTTCTTAGAATTAGTATACGAAGAAAATGAAAAGAAATAACCTAGGGCCAAAATTTAGATATCACAAGGTAGAGGGCACAAAAAGGGGGGTAACCCCTAAATAGTGAATATCATAGAGAATAAACAAAAAAAGAAAAAAATGCCATTCTACCTGTGTGATTTACTGAGAAGATTATAGGCTTAAAAAGTAACTTTTAATAAATAAATCTAAAATAAAAATATGTTAAAGAAAAATCAAATGAACAACAGGAGTGGGTGGAGACTATACAGTGAGTAAAACTCTGACTACTTATACAAGCTGTAAAAGTCTATACATAACACTAATGCTGAAGCAATACTGTTTTGCTATAATATAACATCAGTGTATTCCCAAGTAATAGAAGTGATACTATATTATATATCACTAATAGCTGTAACAAGAGGGGGTAGATAAGACGACTGCTAAACCAGTGCTGTCAATAGTTAAAAGATTTATGGATAAGTAAATCCCTACATGATAGTACAACTAACGACATGGGTTAGCTCCACATACAATAATTGATAATGTTCTATGGTGCTTAACCTCTGAAAGATCCAAGATAATGGTTCAGCTCAGACAGATTTCTGACAGACGTCGATTAGCCAGTTAAATATCACAAAAGCTGCCTAGATCATAGCAGCGTATTGATAATAAATTAAGGTTGCTGTCAAGCAGTAAAGTGTAAAATAAGGGGTTGCTGACCTGGCTCCGTTTTTCTCCAAGATACCTAGCAGTATATTCTAGTGTAACAACGGCTGCCTGCACTGAGTTACGCCTTCCTCTGTCACTGTCTGTATATTTTCTACTACCTAGGCAACCTGTTCAAAACTGTTTGCAAACCCTCTCTTTATACTTTGACCTACTATTTAGATGCAGCTAGCACTTAGGCAACTTGTGTGACTTTTAACCGGTTAACTGCTGCCTGTCAGCAGTCCTTCACAGGTGAGCTACTACTTTGTGCTCCACTGTGATAAAGCATAAGATAACTCAGTGCAGGCAGCCGTTGTTACACTAGAATATACTGCTAGGTATCTTGGAGAAAAACGGAGCCAGGTCAGCAACCCCTTATTTTACACTTTACTGCTTGACAGCAACCTTAATTTATTATCAATACGCTGCTATGATCTAGGCAGCTTTTGTGATATTTAACTGGCTAATCGACGTCTGTCAGAAATCTGTCTGAGCTGAACCATTATCTTGGATCTTTCAGAGGTTAAGCACCATAGAACATTATCAATTATTGTATGTGGAGCTAACCCATGTCGTTAGTTGTACTATCATGTAGGGATTTACTTATCCATAAATCTTTTAACTATTGACAGCACTGGTTTAGCAGTCGTCTTATCTCCCCCCTCTTGTTACAGCTATTAGTGATATATAATATAGTATCACTTCTATTACTTGGGAATACACTGATGTTATATTATAGCAAAACAGTATTGCTTCAGCATTAGTGTTATGTATAGACTTTTACAGCTTGTATAAGTAGTCAGAGTTTTACTCACTGTATAGTCTCCACCCACTCCTGTTGTTCATTTGATTTTTCTTTAACATATTTTTATTTTAGATTTATTTATTAAAAGTTACTTTTTAAGCCTATAATCTTCTCAGTAAATCATACACAGGTAGAATGGCATTTTTTTCTTTTTGTGTTTATTCTCTATGATTTCTTAGAATTAGGTTTCCTTTCATCTTAGAACAGCATCAGAACATGTAGGTCAGAGTCTGCCTAACATTGATGGGAGTTACACTGCCAGGTAGCAGTTGTTTTTGAACTTTAATCACACAAAGGAGTACATGGGTGCAATGGAGGCTCATCTACAGGGGCACTTGGGGCAGTGCCAAACCAGTCTTTATGGGGGTAACACATTTATTTGCAATCGTTTCGAAACACTAAGATTCCTTTTCTGAAGGGTAGGGTGGTTAGCAAAAAAATTAGTTTTAGATAAATAGTGGAAGTGCACTCAACCCTTCGTCAAGGAATCCAGGGTGCTCCAATGGACAAGTCCCAGTACCAAAATGGACCAAATGTAAAATTGTTAAATGTAGAAAATAATCCAGGCACTCCAACGAATTCCAAAATATAGGCAATTTTATTTAGAACCAGGAGCTACACAGCAACGTTTCGACCCCTTAGGGCCTTTGTCAAGCTACTGAAGCACATACAAAATACACAATATATAGGTGCATATAACCATTTAACAAGTGAATAAACATGTAATATAATAATTAATTACTCCCATCATCAATTAATAATGAAAAACATGTGAACAAAACATAATTGTCTCTCCAATGATCATTTCACATATTAAGAGTGTCAAAAAGCATAGAACAACATAGCCAATGAAATTGAGGTTTATTAGTCATAAAGTTCAATTACTTAATGATTAATACGTTGTATCTAATAACTTCTAAATGAGTATGATAATTTAACTTCTATTGGAAGCACAAGAGAACGCTAAGTACTCACATTTCCGGGTCCAGTCACATGAGTTAAATCATGTGACCATCTCCAGCCAACGAGACACAGCTATTCATGCCGATCACATGGTCTGGTAAAATGGAATCCCGATCGAGCATGAATGCGCATGCGTAAAGAGGTATACACGTATCGCACACGCGTTATACGGTGCATATATATATCGCAGAAAATCAGTTAAAGTAAGATGTAAATACACACTCAATATCTCATACAGAGACACAACTTATAGATTCATATTAAATACATAATATTGACAGTAGACTATGTATTAAGCCAGTTTAAGTCATAGATAACTATATATTATTAATTTTATCACATGACAGGAGGCGAGTATTTTGCATAACTTTCTTTACTTCATGCCTCCAGCAGCACAAGTCAATCAGAAAACTTTAAACCAATCAGTAACAGGCATCACATCCATATATAAAGCCCTGACAGTCACATGATTTCCTCTTTCTTTGCTGCTTCCAGCCAAGGCACAGGTCAGAGTATTAAGCTCTCAACTGTTTTCTATATATAGTGCAAATTTATCTTGTGGTCCCTTTAAGTTGTTTTTTTGGCTTTTACTTTTCCCCCTGTCTGGACCCCTTTCATCTGCCTCCTCTATTTCCCCCTGCTATATCCATCCTTCTCCCTGGACTGTTAGGTGATTTTTTTCCCACTGTTTTTCCCCTGCTGGGAACTGTTGCTGTCTGCCTGCTTGCCTGTTTGTCCCTCGCGATTCGTGGCCTTTTACCGCGATCGCGCGGGACCACCAGGCTTCAATAAGAGTCCCAGGGTACGAGGGGTGGGTAGGGGGTCACGAGGGGGTGCCGACCGATACCGTCGGACCGCTATCGCGGGCCGCGATCGTGGACTGCGCGGCAAATTTGCGCGCGAACGGCGGCCATCTTGGATCTCGCGATACCCTCGGCGGCCATCTTAGTTTCGCCAGTTCGTGATTCCCACGAACTGGCACAGAGTTTTCTACTTATATAAATGTTTTATGTGCCATTAAAGAATTACATGAATAAATTGGTCCTACCACAGGACACCTAACTAGTTTTTTAAAGGTAAAGTGTAAAAATGATTGATATTGTCGGAAATAAAAGTTTTTGCCACATAATATAAATGTGTAAAAACTAAACACACTTCTCACTGCAGTTAACCCCTGCAACTCTGTGCTAAAGGGCCACTGCAGGTAACTTACCATTGGGATTGTATTACACCAAACCAGGAACAACTCCCATCAGGCTCAGGCTGCACTGCCCAATTAGATGAACACTCACAGAAGGCAATGATGATTGGTACACACGGGTGAAAGCACTGAAGAACTACCCAGAAATCATTACAAACAAACAAACAACAACAACAAAAAACCTGGCATTATCCGAAGTGACAATTTTGTTTTACAAAGGGTGACCACCACGCCCAATCAGGGGCTTATAACGAAGTACGCACAATCCACAATGGCGAAATTTCCACAAAATTCCATACACAAGGGTGACTCCTTACAAAAGCGTGCTGAGGTCTTCGATACCTCCCATTACCGGGCTTACGTCCCGACCATTACCGGGCTCCGTCCCGACCATTACCGGGCTCCGTCCCGACCATTACCGGGCTCCGTCCCAACATTAAAGACTGTTCACCCCGGTCGATAAGAGGGTGACCCCTCTTCAGACCACTAGTCAAATTCCTAGTGGTACTGATTACATGGTACCTGGGTGTCCCCCAGTTGTACGTGGAAGCCACTGTGTAGCTACATACACACTGACGTATTCTCTGTCTCCCCACAGACGGAAAAAATCATACTACCATTGTGTCAGACACTGCTCCATCATCAGCGGTGGATTTCCAGGCCATGATCAATGCCGCGGGGTCGGCTTTGGGGAAAAGGCTTTGGCCAAAATGATGACACAGACACCGCCGGAGATGATGGACACCACGCCTCCGTCAAGAACAGAGGATAAGGATCATACACAACTTAGGCCGGAGGCAGGGGCGTCCAAACGCCATTGGAAGGGCTCCAGCACAACCCTTCCAAGAGGTGAGGGGAAGATATCGAGGAAGCGGAGCCGCCAGTCAAGGTGCCTGGACCGCTCCCCTCCACTGGTCCCTCATCAGGGGATGAGGAACCATTATCTCCACTGTCCTTAGAAATCATAGACGAATGGAGGGCAGAGGACTCGCCCTCGGAGGAGGAGGACTGGCAAGACATACCTCAGGAAGTCAGAGAACTCAGCCAAGGCCCGGAATGGCTAAGGACATATAGATATTGGGGTCTAATCCCCACGCCCTAGGATGGGCTGATAACCACGGAGTACGATCTGTTACTGTATGCACAGACCGGAACACAATGGGTACATGTATGTCGACAGCACCAAGAATGAGAGCTCACGGTGCTGCCAAATCTCCACAGTACTATATCCAATAAGTGTGACCTCTTGGATAATTTGGAGACTACCATACCTCCCCATACACGGGCTTACGCCGCGACATTTCTGACCGTTCATCCCGGTCTTATTGAGGGCGACCCCATCCTCAGACCACTCCCAGGAAATCTCTAAGTGGTACTGATGGAAACAATTCTGGGTGAACCCCAGTTGTACGTGGAGACCCACTAGTGGCAATAAGTGTATTACCGTACCTGACACCTGTTTCGGTACCCCACAGACCGGAAGAGGGTCCCAACAGGCCATAAGAGACATACATACAGGGGTGAACCCCCTACGCTGGGTGACCCCAGGCTAGTCTTACTCCGGTGCTAGTGGCATAGGTATGAAGGGGTGATCCCCCGCGCCCTTGTCTAGGGCTTTTACCTTCAGAGTATGCTCTGGCATTATATGCAAAGACCAGGGCACACTACATGCATGTGTTCCGACACCTCTATGCTTCAATTGGAGGATCCGTACGCCCTCCCCTTAACCGAGAAGGAGAACTCACTATACTGCCAAACCCCACAATTCTAGGACATATAAGGATAAACCACTGGATTATACATACTTGGGCTACATCCCGACATTACAGACCGCTCGTCCCGGTCCTACGGAGGGTGTCCTCATTCTCAGACCACTACCCAGATCCTGCGAAAGTGGTACCGATTAATCGAGATTCTGGTTATACACAGAGGCACACTGAATGGCAATAAGCATACTGTTGTACGATCCTGGCTCCACAGACCGAAAGGGTGTGAACCAACAGGCCGGATTTCCCTCAATTCACCAACCGATTTTCAGGTGAGGATTAAAGCCGCCAGGGCAGCTCCGGGGGAAGAAGTCCTCTCCAAGAGGCTGGCTAACAAGTTGGGCACCCTACCACCTAAACACTATTGGAAGGGCCCAACGCGGCTTCCCCAAAGGGGAAAGAGAACACCCCGACTTAGCGGAACCGTCTCCCAGAACGTCCTGCCCATTGAACATCTCGGACTCCATCATCAGGGGACGAGGACTCCATTTCCCCCCCCCCCCCTTCTCTGGAGATCATAAGAGAATGGAGAGTCTCCATCGGAAGAGATAAAGTGACAGAACCCGCCTAGCAAGAAAGGTTTCCTTTGGCACACTGGACAACCTTGGTTGACTCACGTACCACCAGACACCCGGATCATCCGAAGGGGGTTTGCCGGAGCACCGGGCACACCTTGCCAGCCTCCGGCTTCGGGGATAAGAAGTACGAAACAAGCTCAGGATGGAATGCCCATGCCATCTAGGAACGAACAAGATAGTCATCACCAGGGAGCTCGGTGTCACTGCGCGGATATCTATGTCCCGATCAGACCGAGGCCCACGTAAAAGTAGTAAAGAAGAAGACAGGAGACTCTCGCCCAGTCATCAACATAGGCCAACCCAATGGTTTTGGGACGTACCGACATCTCAAGAAGGAAGGTATACATCTATTAGGAGACCTACTCCTCGAAGGGGTTTTGCAAGGTTGGATTTGAAAGGACACTTAACTACTGGTTCACATGGTACCTCAAGAAGTTTCGGAAGCTGGTCAGGACGCACTGAAGAGCAAAGGGTATCCGCTGTAGCATACCTAGACGACTTGCTGACCCTTTGCAAGCCCAATTCCTAACTACGTATACAAACGAGATTTATTGTTACAGTTTCTGGAATTGTTAGGATTCATAGTGAACAGAGAGGAGTCGGTTCGATTCCAGTTCCGAGTAACTACGTACCTCTACTTCGGAATAGATTCCACCTTGGACGGAATACACCTTTCCCACATCAGCGATAGCGACTTTTCGTAAGGAAATTCGCCGGGTCCTACGGAAAGGCTCCATAATACCTTGACTATTTCCCAGGACCACTTCACTACCGGGCCAGACACCGACTGAAAGCTCACTGCCTGAGATCCGGGCACACCTATGAAATTGGGATCAAAATGGCAAGGACTTCGATAGTACTCATTACAGAGGTAAAGGAGCTAAGCGTGACACCTAAAATGATTTTTAATTGGGATCATCCTCTGCTTCTTCAGTTTTAACTTGCCTTCGGGCAGATCAAAAGGGAGAACATCATCTATTGATAAGGCAGGAGCGGCTAGAGTTGGTGGATTGGTGTCTTCCAAGGGAGACTGGTATGTCAAGGGACTATAGCAACCAACTAAAGTCATGGGACTCATGGACAACAGGTATTCCCCCGAAATAACTTATCCACATGGAACACTTGGAGTTCACTGGGGTATGGAAAGGGACTACGATCCTTTTATTACCCCCATCTACCTAGATGTTGAATCTGTATCATAATTTTTCACGACGGGCCGATCGGAACGATCCGACCATTCCATTAACGTTCCGCTATTTTGACATAGTATGATTCATGACACTCCGGTCGATCAAGAGCCTTTGATAGGCCATTTTCTGCGGGGTAGCATACGGTCCAGAACCATGAGTCAAAGTATCACTGTTGTGGGACTTTGATTGGGGTTTTTCGGAACTAGTCAGATAACACGAACCTATCCCGTCGTCAGCCATAATCACATTACGTCAGATTTTTTTCGTCGGGTATCAGATATACTGGAGTTCGATGTAGATGGTCTTTTCGGTATCACCGGAAGGAAGGATCTCTACGGTGTCTCGTAGAACTAAATCCTATTCGCGTCCGTATTTTACCCTGTTCCCGGCGGTTTCCCAGTCTTTGTGCAGTTATAGTGGTGTTTTGTTATATGGAGATCCCGACAACACTTAGATTGTCACATTAAGGACATCTGCTGGACTTATACCAACCATACAAGCCAGTTACAATGAACACTCCGTCTAGATGGGTTCACTGGTTGTTATCGTTGACGGGGGTGGAGACGTGCTTTGGGTACTCATTCGGTACGAGGCGCGGCTGCTTCTCAGGCCTTCACGGGGGGCCTCTATATTTTACAGGCGGCGAATTGGACACGGCGAGACAACTTCCGTATATTTATTTTTGTCAACCACACACGCATCCTTTTCGCTCATACCACAGCTTTAAAAATGCAAAATATGAAGCCTCCTGTCATGTGATAAAATTGTAGATTATGCTAACGTAGTGTACCTATAATCTTAATTTTAATAATGACAGGAGGTGAGTATTTTCCCTCCCTGTTTCCCTCCCTATACTGGGAAATTCTAATTTTCTGGTTGTCATTTTCACAGTAGATTCAAGAAAATGGAATACAAGTGAAACTGGAGAGTGCACTCACAATTGTAATAATGCACCTGCAGGTTCCTAGTATCTAGAGCAGCAGTCCCTAAGTTAAAATATAACTTTTAATAATTAATAATAAAATAGTGATGTGTCCAAAGAAAAAAAGAAAATATAACCAAATCAGGATAGAACTCCCACGTGTATGCAACCAGGTATTAGATTGACTAGGATAATGTAGAGAAGCTAATCACACTGTAATAGTGGCATAGTAAACGAGCACAGGAGGGAAGGGGTTAATCAGGAAAATCTGTACCCCAAAGAGAACCCCAGCATTCCCTCAACCTCCCCCAATATTGTAAATGTAGGCACTATCGAAATAGTTAACTGCTGAATACTATGCTGTAACAATTAGAGAAATTTCTTATCGTAGAAACCTTTCCCTGTTCTGAGAGATTCTATGCTGACTAAAATCAAGCGGTCAATCGTCTCTAGGAGGGTGGAAATATATAAAGACTTTTACATCAAAGATAGGAGCGTCCTCCCTAGCTGTCAAAACCACCCTCCCCTCAGTTCTTCCCGACGCGCGTTTCGCCGACTAGCGATGGACACATCACTATTTTATTATTAAAAGTTATATTTTAACTTAGGGACTGCTGCTCTAGATACTAGGAACCTGCAGGTGCATTATTACAATTGTGAGTGCACTCTCCAGTTTCACTTGTATTCCATTTTCTTGAATCTTTATTCAGTAGGGGTTACCCCCCAGTTTACTTAAGCAGTCTGACACACTCTCTCTATTTTTGCCTCTTTTCAGTATAATTTTCACAGTATAATAAGGTTTTGGGTATTTCAGTATATTTATGGGATGCTTATCTGGTTGACGGGTCTTACAGCCGTGGTGATTATTACAGTATACCATTGTTGTTTAATGTTTCAGTATATTAACGTAATATAAATATAGATACATATAGTACTGTATTTAATGTGGACATCAGTTGGGTTCCATCACCTTTCACGTATTTCTGTTCTTTTCAGAGAAGATCAAGATAAAGCTGGAAGGTTTCAAGTCGTGTTCCAAGTTATGTTCTACACGTTACTCAGGACTGGTATTTGAATTCCCTGACGTTATAATGGACTGTTTTCGCATCAAAGAAAGAGGAAATCATGTGACTGTCAGGGCTTTATATATGGATGTGATGCCTGTTACTGATTGGTTTAAAGTTTTCTGATTGACTTGTGCTGCTGGAGGCATAAAGTAAAGAAAGTTATGCAAAATACTCGCCTCCTGTCATTATTAAAATTAAGATTATAGGTACATGTGGCAGGATGGCCAGGCTCTTCACAATAAACTTCAAGTGCAACAGTCAGGATAAAATAGTACTGCAGTTTATTGTCACTTTCCACAATTTATACAAGGTTGTGCTCTCCCACAAAATAAAACAAAAAGAAAATAAATCCTACTCCAACTTGGAGACTTACTAAACAACAGTATTACTAACTATCCAACTGGCCAGCTAATCTAGTTCCCAGTTTTAAACAAAATGAAATACAGCACTTTTAGCAGGTTTCACACAGTACCTTTTTCTCAGAGTCTCAGGCTTAACTACCTCCTCTCTCCCAGCTGTTAGACTCCCTGATGTCTTCAGAGGCTAACCTTTTAAAACCCTAGGGCTGGTTAATTACATTCACCTGGTTGCTAACATTCAAGGGGTGACTCCCCCCAATTAACCCAATCATGCTGGGAATAGAGATCGCTCCAATCTATTACTCACATAGAAAGCCTCTCTGACCTTGCCACAGTACACTACGTTAGCATAATCTACAATTGTCATATAATAGGCACTACTATACTGATCAGATATATTACAAAATGGCTAATTTGACTTCTGCTTTTAAATGACACCCCCAATAGTGAATAATATATAGAATATTAGGGGGGCGTGGCCTGGACGCTGAACAAGATGGACGCCTAAATACAGTGCTCCGCTCCATCAAGCCCTTGTAAAGCATCCCACAATAAGCTAAAGCTGGCAAATGGGCCGTAATCGCCGCCCGGATCATCCCCAAAACCCGAGGGGTGCAAACTCGAAACCCCACCAGGGCCCGATGGACGGCTACATACACTCCCAAAGGCGGACCGGACAACGAGGCCGAGCCGACAAGTCCCGCACCGCCATCACCAGCCTCAACGGCCGATGCTGAACCGTCGGCCCTAGACCGCATAGGGGAAGAGCTCCACTTGATAGCAACGTCCATGGCTACCAAAGCCGACCTTCTCTCACACACCACTGCGATTCAAGACACCCTAAGGGCGGAAATAGCAGGAATCCGGAGGTTGGAGCTCTGGCGGGCCGCATCCAATCCCTGGAAACCTCCCTCGAAACACAAGCGGACAGGCTCACAGCAACTAACACGGCAATCGCTCGACAAGGAGAGCTCTTACTCACCATGAGGCGCACTGTGGAGGACATCGACAACAGGGGTAGACGCTGCAATATAAAGGTCCGTGGGGTCCCTGAACCAGACAGGGAGGAAAAGGCCGAAGAGCTGCTCTCTGCACTGTTCAACAGCATCCTGCAAACTGCGGCCCCTCCACGCTATAAGTTCGATAGAGCCCACAGGGCCCTGCGACCCCGCGCGCCAGAAGACGGACCTCGGGACTTAATATGTTGCCTTCACTCATTTCAACTCAAAGAGGCAATCATGCACAAGGCCAGAGAAAAACCCGCGTGACCTTACCTGGGTGCCCAAGTCTCCTTGTATAACGACCTCTCTCCCATGACGCTGGATGCACGACGGGCACTCTGCCCGGTAACGACCCTCCTCCGAGAACGCAACATCCCCTACAAGTGGGGATTCCCTTTGCTCTTCAAGCACGCCACCAGGGTGGCTGGATCTCTGCCAAAGGCCCGGACGAAATCCCGCGCCTATTAGAAGAGCTAGACCTGCCGCCCACGCCGATCACTAATTGGATATTGGACCCGCTGGGACAGAGACCCAGACCACAACGGATACCCCGGAGACGCAGAGGGGGCTCCCCTCCGGGACCTCCACCGAGACGCCGCCCTGATAGGGGCAACCAAGCGGAGTAAGTACACCCGCCACCCCGCAACCCCTGGCTGCTCGGACAATGCACTCACCGGCCCGGAACCCTAACCACCCCAGTCAGCTACAACCATGACTCACCTAGATCAGAAAAGCCCCTACTATCATCAGGATTCCATTACGGGTGGGACACCTCGAGACGCTTTGGGGAGGTGGGCAAAGGGTGAAAGTTTAGCAATAGCTTGCCCCCACACCTGACCTCCGTCCCATGCCCACTGGATCCCAGGCGAAGCATTGTGCCCCCATCCCCAACGTAGGAGGGGGCACAACACTCCTCCCACCCTACAAATTAGAGTAGGAACTTGGGGACAAAAGAGACACAACCACACAGTGACCCCAGAATCCAGGCTGCTGACAAGCTATACTGGAACATGATACAAGCCAACTCCCATCACTACCGGACAATATTGGGACTTTCTATGCCCCCATACCAGTAGGTCTACGCATGTCCGCAGGATCCCACTCGGGACTCCCAACTTCCAGGGATTGGGGGACACGGCAATCACCTAGACTTACTTTCCTCCTTCCTCCTCATACCCCCCACCCTCTCTACCAAATAAACTAACAAATAAACTAACAACCACCAACACCCACCCTCCCTTTGCTGCACCCGGGGTCGGCTCGACCTGGGCTCCCGCCGCTGCCTTGCCGGGCCCGGACTGGGGGCCGGGGCCATCGTGGGGCCCCACTAAGAGGTAAAAGTGGGGAGAGCCGGGCAGTCGTCCACAGAGACAGATCTCGGACCTGAGACAGCCATGTCATACCAACCAGAACCCATCACTCACCCTAAACTGTAGAGGACTTAACGTCCCGGAACGCAGGGTACACCTGCTAAGAGATCTTAGGAAGAAACGCATCTCAGTGGCACTGCTGCAAGAAACACATTTCCGGGCGGACACTACTCCGAAACTCCAGAACAAGACATATCCACAGACCTACCTCTGTAACCACCCGACACATCGCAAAGCAGGAGTAGCCATCCTCCTGGCGGCAAACCTAGACTTCCATAAATTGGATGTATCCAGCGACCCCCAAGGTAGGTATCTATTTCTGAAAGGAACCATATTGAGCAAAATGTATACCTTCGCCTCCGTATACGCGCCCAACAGAAGACAAGCACAATTTCTTCGAAGCACACTAACTAAACTACAAAACTTCGCAGAAGGTACCCTTATCCTAGGAGGGGATTTCAACGTCCCCATGGACCCCATCCTGGAATCATCCACAGGCCATAGCAGTATCCCGCAAAGTAACATCCGCTCTATTAAACGATCACTGGGCGACATGAACTCAGTGGACTGTTGGAGGACCCTCCTTCCAAACACGAAAGATTATACCCACTACTCGGCGCTACATGGTCGTTACTCCCGCATCGACTATATGTTCACCAGACAAATCGGACTCCCACGACTACTTTCGGCCACTATTGAACCGGCTACGTGGTCAGATCATGGGGCGGTCCGTATCACGCTAGAATCCCCGCTTTTCAGACCTGTGAGATGGACCTGGAGGCTCAATGAGGCGCTACTCCTAGACCCGGGAACAAGGGAACAGATATCACAGGACCTGGAGCACTACTTCCAAGATAACGGGACGGGATCGCTCATCCGAATAGCCTCCCAAAAGAAGAAAGTCGCGCAAAAAGAAATGGCTGACCTTTACCAACAAATCACCACACTGGAAGCGCAACATAAGAGATCCCAACTGGTGACGACATACGGGGACCTAGTGCAAGCCAGACGACAACTCAAAGAACTCCTGACGAAACGCTATCTGCATTCCATACAACAATCTAAAGGTTTTTTCTACACCCACGCCAACAAGGGAGGGAGATACCTCGCGAGACTTCTAAAAGGTAACACACCCCGTGCCCAGGTCCACAAACTGCGACTATCCTCGGGACCACCTCGATTCAACCAACCGAAATTGCCGAAGAGTTCAGGAAGTACTATAACACGCTATATAACCTTCAGACCCAGACCCACAATAATACTGGGGACGCCGCTCACGCCAGGATCCAAGACTACATCCAGAATGCGGAGCTGCAGAAATTACACGAAGACACAGCGACTGCCCTCGACGAGCTGATCACAGAAGAGGAGCTCGCGGCGGCTCTGAAATCGACAAAAACTGGAAAGGCACCGAGACCGGATGGATTCCCCGCGACAATGCCGACTTTTGGAGCCGACTCTTTAGCGGCAACGATAGCAGTACTCCCTAAACCTGGCAAAGACCCGATGTGCTGTGGTAGTTACCGCCCTTCTCAACGTGGATACCAAATTATTCACGAAAGTTCTCTGAACTAGACTCTAAACCCCACTACCGGCCCTGATACACGTGGACCAAACCGGATTCATACCGGGACGAGAGGCAAGAGATAGCACGCTACGTCTATTCGCAATACAACACCTGGCGAAGAGATCACAGCAACGTATTCTCCTACTCTCCACTGATGCCGAAAAGGCATTTGACCGGGTACACTGGCCATACATGATGGCCACGCTACAAGAACTGGGCATGGGGCGGAACTTCCTCACTTGGATTGGAGCCCTTTATAACAACCCCCGAGCAGCGGTTAGAGTCAACAGGGCACTCACAGCCGACTTCCAAATATCTAACGGCACGTGACAAGGTTGTCCCCTATCCCTGCTACTTTTCGCCATGACTCTGGAACCCTTGCTACAAACGATTCGCCAAAACCAGGATGTTCGGGGATTCCCTTGGCAGGAAGTGACACACAAATTAGCCGCATACGCGGACGACCTCCTCTTCTTCGTCAACAACCCGAGGACCACGCTACCGTGCCTGCTGGCAGAATTCAAAAACTTCGGCCTAATCTCGGGATTTAAACTCAACCTCACCAAATGCGAAGTGCTGAACGTAACGATCCCAGAGGAGGAATATAAAGTGCTGGAAACGCTGTTCCCTTTTAAATGGTGTAGCCATAAGATGAAATACCTGGGCATATGGATCACTCCAGACCCGAGAGATCTATACCATCACAACTATACTCCCCTATTGAAGACGTTGATCGCGGACCTAGCCAAGTGGTCATACCCACACATCTCCTGGCATGGACGCGTAGCGGTCTTGAAAATGAATGTCTTACCACGCCTCCTCTACCCCTTTCAGGCACTCCTGATTGCCATACCTACCTCGTTCTTCACTGAACTGAAGTCTGCGGTCCTGCGATGTGTGGAGAGGTGAACGCCCAAGACTCAAACATGACACGCTCTGCCTACCCCGGCATTACAGGGGATTGGCCTTGCCCGACTTCAATAAGTACTACCAGGCCACAGTCCTACAGCGTATATTAAACTGGCACTCGAAAACCGGACAAAAACAATGGGTAACCCTGAATACTGAGGGGAACACCGCGGCCCTACACTCCACCGTATGGGACACAACAGGGCATGACGCACTGACACAAAGGGTAGATACTGGACCCGTGGCCCAGACACTGTACAGCTGGAGACCTCTGCACACATATCACCAACACCAAGTCCATTACTGCCAATCACCTATAACTGCAAAATTGGAGGAGGAATCCCCGCAAGGACATGGCCATTCTCGGAAGACCAGGGTCATATCCCTATACACACGGTGCTCCAGAACGGGAGGATCTGCCCCCTAAACTCGTTACTCAATGGCAAACCCTGCACACTACACCTGACTCTCAGATACCTCCAAGTGAAACACTTTCACGACACGCTCCGCAATAGAGACCGTTTAAACCGAGACCTAACGTGGTTCGAAGAATGCTGTGCAAAGGCCGTTGAACTCGACAAAACAATCTCCATATTCTACCAACACCTCCTCACCGGACATCTCACTGACCGTAACACGTTCCGCAGCAAATGGGAGACGCTCCTTGCGAAATCACTCACACAACAACAGTGGGACAAGGCATAACTGTGGCACCATAAAAGCACTATTAGCTCACAATTTCAGGAATCAAACTACAAGCTATTGTCAACATGGTATAGAACTCCTTCACTCCTCCATAGGATATACCCTTCAACACCACCAACATGCTGGAGATGCCTGACCGAACGGGGCACTACGATCCATATATGGTGGGAATGCAACAAAATCAAGCCTTATTGGGAGATGATCAGAGTAGACATATGAGATACTAGGGGAGGTGACTGAATGGACACCCGAACTAGCCTTACTCCATATATCACCAATGCCGATATCCCGTTATAAAAAAATCGATCCTAAGGCATCTATTGAACGCGGCCAAGGCACTCATACCCCTATACTGGAAAAAAACGAAAACGCCTCGGAGAGAAGAATGGGTACACAAGGTGGAAGATATTCAAGGAGCAGAAGCAATGCATGCATCTCTCTTGGGCAGAGCTACCAAACATGCGGAGAGTTGGCTGCCATGGTTCATGTTCACATCCAGGGACCTCTAGGTGGACGATAACCGAACTACCTTCGGGGGGAGGGAGGGGTCCCGATGGATGGGCCGGCGCGTGGGGCTGGCCGTGGCTGGGCGGGGCTGCGGGGGCGCGGGGCGAGAGGACCCTGGCTGGAGTTACCTCCTCCCTTTCCTCTCTTTCTTCTCTCTTCTTTCTTCTTCTTCTTCTTCTCCCCCTTCTTCCCCACCCTCTCCACCCCCTCACTCCCCTCCCTCACTTTTCCTCCCCCCCAGACATAACCATTACATCAGACGACTGAGGCCCTATACACAGATGGACAGACGTACACCCTGACCCTCACACACCTCACAAACAACCGAATACCATACCCATAAGACGCAATTAAGGTCAGAAGTACCAACTCACACCACGAATACAATCGCCAACAGACAACATGGGGCAGTAAAACCCATTATAGAAAACACTCTGGGTTCACACCCAGCCCGCACAACATTAAAAGGACTAAAAAAAAATAATTAAATAAACAGGAACACGACAGAAGCGAACCATATAGCCTATACCTAACGCCCGACACATGCACAATTAACCAGCGAGATGGTAACCACTTCTAGAACCTAATAACATGTAAATTGGTGTGATTATATAAGAGACCTATGACACTAATGTATCACAACTGTACCTGAATACGGGACCTGCGAGTCCATAAAGTTGTAATCTTGTTGATCACTTGACAAATACTGAAACTCTGAAAATAAAAGATTTTCAAAAAAAAATATATAGAATATGACGTTCATAAAATGTTATAAATCATACACTCGTTATTAATACATGATAGCACATTAATGTATTAATATATGATATATGATAACACATTAATGTCAATTAATAAATTATGTCATAATTTCCATAATATAGTTGTCCTAATATAATCATATAAACGTAATAAAGTAAATACGACAATACAGTGAAAAATAAAACAAATAATAAATATATACATAATATATATGTATAATTATCCTAACGTAATTATATAAAAGTGATATAGTAAATACGACAATACAGTAAAAAATGAAACTAAATATATACTAAAGATATATACAAAAATTATATTTAATAATGTTATATTTGATGTAACACTATTAGTGATAAAAGGTCCCCTGACAAAGGTTAGTGTATAATATTATCTTTTTCTCTACCCCAATAGCCCTAGTTACTGCCTGAGGGCTGATAAAAAAAAAGGAAATTTATGTATGTATATATATATATATATATTATATTTGAATAAATCCCCTTGTTTAATCAGCCCTCAGGAAGTAACTAGGGCATTTTGTCTACTGGACTAATACGGCTAATCCAATCTACACTACACTATATATATATATATATATATATATATATATATATAGATCAGGCTCAAAGAGAAGCAATGCCCACCATGGGGATTACGACTGGAAGCCAAGATAAAGACAGCACAGAAGGAAGATAGTAAGCTGGATCAACTTAACAGAGGTGGAAAGATCAAATATAGATCCTGGCTGCTGCAGAAGTACAAGGATATGCCCATACCGGAAGTGCTGGAAACGGCTAAGCAAAGACTGACAGCACTGGCAACCAGACTGGGCAGATACACCAGAGAAGCAGAGGCTAAGAGAATCAATGCCCTCTTTACCAAAGAACAATCCAAGCTGAGACTGAACAGTACTGGAAGAATATCTGGGAGCAAGAAGCATCTCATAACACCAAGGCCCAGTGGCTACTAGACCTGAAAGCAGACCACTGCCAGAACAGGAACCAGTCATAATCGCAGTAGAAGAAATCCAACAGAGAGCAGCACACATGAAGAGCTGGTCAGCACTATGACCTGACATGATCCACAATTACTGGATAACGAATTTAACAACGCTGCAACCAGACTGGGCAGATACACCAGAGACGCAGAGGCCAAGAGAACCAATGCCCTCTTTACCAAAGAACCATCCAAGGTGTATGCACATATACAGGATAGATTGGATTAGCCGTATTAATCCAGTAGACTAATATATACTTATATGTGTATATATATATATATATATATATATATATATATATATATATATATATATATATATATAAAGCCAGGGTGTCAAGGGGAGGATGACATTTCTGACACAGACAATGTGCTGCCTGTCACTAATAGTTTTAGTAACTTTTACTAAATTAATCTTCTTTAAAGTGCTCAGTCACTCTACAGCTGAGACCTGAGACACTGACTAGCTGAAAAGTTAGGAAGTTTTCAAATTACCAGACTGGAGCTGTGACTCTGAGG
The DNA here is from genome assembly GCF_036172605.1 of Pelobates fuscus. NCBI lineage: Eukaryota > Metazoa > Chordata > Amphibia > Anura > Pelobatidae > Pelobates > Pelobates fuscus. Next base: position 180,711,937 of record NC_086317.1, on the reverse strand, counting down.
ACTGATCTGATTCTGATTTTAATCTGTTTTATTCTGTAATGATTGTTGTCTCTGTTAGACATGTCGGCTACTTCTTGGCTCCATAATACATCATGTACGCTGTTTAAGACTTTGAAGCTAACACAATTAATTTCCTCCCACAAAACCAGAATCATACCTTGCTAGATTGGATTCTCTCTAGTTGTCCTGACAGAATCCAGGAGACTGGCGTTCTCCCTAAAAGTTTCAGTGACCACTGTCTAGTGTACTGCGTAGGCAAAATAAAGACCACTAAATCCCCTCCCTAGATTATAATCACCAGATCTTTCAAAAAAATGTAATCTTGAATCCTTTTTAAGTGATCTCAAGAACATACCATGGCATAGATTAAATCTAATACCAGATCTAGACTGTGCAATTGCATTTTTTCAGTTCGAGCTCTTGCGTGTTTGGAATTTGTTTTAAATATCTTTTATTTTAAAGCAAAAAGTAAATCAGGTACTGTTCAAAGAAGATAACAAGCTTACATTTGCCTATGCAGAGGCCTATTGTGTTAGCAGTGTATCACAACAGAATAGCATAGTGGCACCGTCAGGCAATGAAACCCATATACTGCGATAACGTTGGCGTCTGCATCCGGTTGAATCCTATATTTATATCTATTCTCTTTCATTAAACGAGGCCCGCATATTGTCTGGTAGCAGAGTATGTCGATGTAATGGCATGTTATTGTGCGGACATTGCGACCTATTTTTGTGTAGGATCCTAGTGATCATCTGATTCCCGCTGCTAATGTATGTGACCTTGTGTGCTTATTGTAGGGATCTGATATTTAGCTGCATGGAACATAAAAGCTTGGTGCATTTACAACCGTCAACATGCCTGTGTCAATATATGGTAAAAGGCTATTCAAGTAATCGTCACATCAGCGGTTTGTCGCTTAAAAACCGTGATGATAAAGCTGATGGGGTTAATAATATGAAACGAGCTTGTATGTTATATGTGCGATCATATGTGAAATGTGATGAAAAGTATAATGTGGTGCCTGGCGGCCAGGTAAACTTTGTTTCAGAGGTTGAGGCATCTCAATCTATCAGATTTCTGAGGCCTGGTAAATACCGGACATGCTGTTTTAAAATGTCAGTGCGTGGTCAGACAGTACATGAGCAATACGGCTATAGCCACAAACAAATAAAACGCATTATAATAGCCTGGTAGTTATTCCATACAACCGCAGCAATGTGATCAATTATACCATACTGAAATTAAGGTATGCGCTTAGTCGCCTGCTAATATGGAGACATGACCCATATGTCGGGTGCTTTAGGTACGATTTACGCCTTAATATGCGCATTAGCTGCTGGTAACTATGTAACTTAATAAGAATCTATAAGTAATAATAAGAAAATGATCTACATCAAACATGAATTTAAATCGTTGCTGTGTGGTCTAGAGCATTGTAATCTGTGATGCTTTACATCAAAACAAATAAAAGTAGCGCCTAAGGACCATTTTAAATAATTACAAGAGTCCCCAGATGCGGTTACTCGGACACCAGGATGGTGTCTGGGGAGCGTCCATATACAGAGCACAATGTAAAAGTTCCAGTTGTAGTTTTAGGAGCTAATTATTTCATCCGAATTTTGCGTGCAAGTCGAAAAATTATATAATCTGGCTGGCTGTGTGAGAGCAGTGCCAGGTATGGCCCTTGTAAGCCCGTGGAGCATGTGGAGTGTCCAGGTTGCTCACACAGGTCAGGGAACAACCAGCACCACTCTGTCTCTCTGGGCGCCGGGTCCCGGCCTTCCCCCCAGTTCGGCCCAGGCTGCCCCCCTTAAGGCTCGGTGGGCACTCGGGGACGACATGTGTTCCTGCGCCCCCCCCCAAGAGTCCACACACCTAGTGTCCCCTGCACCACCTCCGAACCTCCAGTACCCCTGTAGGTACATGGGCCGCTCCATATGTCTCTCCCAGTGCCGGCCACTTCTACAGGACAGGGGCTGCACGGCCTCACAGCCACCGGTCCGCCGGAGGCGCGCAGTGTCCAGTCCTGTCAGGCTCACAGCGGTGGGGACAAGTTCCTCCAGGTGCCCACCTCATCCAGAGATCGAGCGGCGATGGTGTCGTCCGGGCTGTCCGTCCGCTGCCCCAGCCACCGCAGGTCAAAAGGTGAGCGCCGGGGCGTCCTCTCGTGCATGGGTTAGCCGTCTCCCGCTCCTTTCTGCTGGCGAGTCTCACTTGAACAGCCTCTGCTAGTTCAGGGGATCGGCACCAGCCCAGGTCGGGGGGCTCTGGCCCCGGTATGTGCGGTCCCCATGTGGCCAGGATTACCCCTGCCATCCGGGGGGGGAAACGGGGCCATGCCCCGAGCCAGCATTGCCCTCCACAGAGGTAGGTGTCTCCGGCACGTTTCTTTCCGAGTATATATCTGTTACTGGATCTTACTTATATGATATCGCTGCTTGTGAAGGCAGGTAGGCCGGGTGTGTCTGTTTCAGTGCTCCCGGTGCGTTGTTAGTCTCGTATTTGATATCGAATCGGAGCTGAAATCATTCTCCATTTACATGTGTGTGAATATCCGACTTTGAGGCCATGCATATGCGGGTTTAATGCTGTTCTTTAAAGCTCGGAGCTCTGATGGTCCGCTTCCATGCGGCTCGGAGGCCCGGCCCGCCCCCCCCCTGTTTGGAATTTGCATGCCCCTCTATGTAAAGTGCGACTAAAAGGGACACACCTGCCCTGGGTTACAGCTGACCTCATTCAAATGTACCAGTTTAGAGATTCACTGTGGTCAAAGTTCAAGCATACTGGCTCCATGAACGATCACTGTACTTACAGACAATAGCAAAATGCACACACACAACACACAAAAATGGCAAAGGTGCAATACTTCTGTGAAAATTTGAACAACAACCTATCAAACCCAAGAAACTTCTGGAAAATCATAAATAGCATACAAACCCTGTGATGGAATATATCTTGATTCCAATGTTCAGCATAATTAAATTAAGGCCTACATCTGATGTTCTTTATATGCAATGAACGTTTTCTCTTTAAAATGCTGTATACGTATCTTATGAAATATGTAACCACATATTGTTTTGTAAACTAATTTTATATCTTATGAAATATGTAGCCACATTAACTAATTTTATCTTTTGACTTTCCTGTCTTTAACTACATTATTTATTTGTAAACTTTATTTTTAAACTTCCAAGCTAAACTGCAACAATATTGTATATAAATACACCCTACTTTGAATAAACGAGCAGGAAGTAATTCTGGACTCACAACCATTTGTGTCGTGTGTTAATTGCTTCTCCAGGCGCCTGATTAAATTTGGATTCCCCTAATTATAAGTATTGGATCCATTTGTCCATGTCAACCCCCACAATCCACTCCCAACCCTTCACTGTCAAAATGGACAACCAAACACTGCAACACCACCTAGATGTAGCAAAAGCCTCTAATAATCATTTTGTTGGATGTGCTACCACCCTGGTTGCTAAGATAACAAATGACACTCATTTTCTGACAAATAAAGATCAGGTCCTGCCAAATCTTCAAAATCCTCATATAGAGAAATTCTATTTAGACCTGTGACTGTTAGTGTTGTTAATAAACATCTTAATAATTTAAAAATGAAAAACCAGTGTAGACCAGATCAAATCCCAGCAATGTTGCTGAAGCTAAGTGCGCCAGCAATTGCTAAACCTGTCACCACCCTTATCAATGAATCCCTGGTGTCAGGATACATACTCAAACTTTGGAAGACTGCAAAAGTTGTATCATAAAAGTGGTGACAATACTTTGGTATCTAACTATCGCCCGATATCATTGCTCCCTGTATTGTAAAAAATCTAGGACAAATGCGTCCACACGCAACTATGTGAATATTATCAAGCATCAAATTATCTGACCCCTGATCAATCCAGGCTATCATCCAAATCACTCAACTTCGACTGCCCTCTTAAAAGTTTGCAATGACATCCAAGCATGGAACAAGGAGACTTAACTGGAGCTATTTTCTTTGATTTTCCCTCCCTCTTCCAGTCAAGTGTGGTGTTACCCAAGGCTCCATACTCGGCCCCCTGCTATTCACATTATTTATAAATGATCTGCCTAACGTCTGAAAATCCTCAACTGAACACATGTATGCAGACGACACTGTCATCTACGCTAGTAAACCCAAGCTACCGCAGCTTGAGGCTGTGCTCCAAAACCAATTTACAGAGGTAGAAAAGTGGATAGCAGATAACAAACTCTTCCTAAACACTGACAAAACTGACACAATGAGGTAGAAAAGTGGATAGCAGATAACAAACTCTTCCTAAACACTGACAAAACTGACAAAACTGTTACAATGATCTTTGGAACTGTTCTTAAATTACATAAAATAAAAAACAAACAATTGTGTATCAGAACAAATTCAAATTTACACTGACAGCAGTCTGCTCTTTTCAATATCTGGGTATGTTGCTAGACCCCAATCTATCCTTTGGCCTTCACATTGAAAAAAAGCTTCAAAACTTTACCAAAAACTAGGTGCCCTGTACAGAAACAAATCCTGCTTAAGCCTTACAGTAAGGAAACAGTGCAACAAATGCTAATGCCGGTCATTGATTATGGGGAAGTAGTGTATGCACCCGCACCGCAGACCCACCTTAATAAACTTAATACATTATATAATTCGCCGCTTTGTACTAGAATGTAATTACTTTACCCACCACTGTGACATGTTAAAAGAGTTAACTGGCTGTCGCTGAAATCCTGACCCACTCCTTATCTTTCCAGCCTTGTGCATATAAGCATTTCTGGGAAGCTCCCACCTTACCTGAGTAGAATGCTCTCCCCCACTGTTCTTACCTCCTATAACCTCTGATCCAGTACTAGCACGATATTTAGCATACCGCAATACAAAAACAAAGTTGCTCGATCCTCCTACAGAGCAATGCAATTATGGAATAACCTCAGGGACACAGTCAAATCTTCATTCAATCTAAAATCTTTTAAGAGATCTATGGCAATATACCTCAGCACAGAATGCACCTGTAATGGTTGAATATATTTATTACCTGTTGTGTATTAAATTTATATATGTGTGTATATATATATATATATATATATATATATAAATAAATAAATATTACCACTGCAGATTAATATCAATACCACTACAGATTGATATCAAATTACACGTAGACTGATACTGATTAAATATATATATATATATAATTATTGTTTTATATATATATATATATATATAAACAAAGTCAGGAGGGCTGCACTCGCCTACACATGCATATATTACAGGGTGCTACTGGGACCAAAATACAAAAAAAATATACAAACCAGTGCACTCGCTTATTAACTAAACAGAGATTTCAAATCCTAAATAGTACTATTTAAAAACACCTCACCTAGGTAGAAAATAATGGGGGTTTGGTTACATTATATGATCATACATTGCATAAGCCTGCCAACTGCATCAAAGTACCCCATTCTTGGCAGGTCCTACTCTAGCAGCCTAATGCTTGCTCTTATGAGATTAATCCACTTACTTGGGAAATGCTTCCTTACTGGGACTCTCTGCAAGTCAAGGCTAAATAGGGTCCTGGAATGAGACACCTGTGACAGGGAGGGGTGCAAAACCCAGGGGTTGGCCTAGACCCCCACAATTATAAACAAAGTCAGGAGGGCTGCACTCGCCTAAACATGCATATATTACAGGGTGCTACTGGGACCAAAATACAAAAAAAATATACAAACCAGTGCACTCGCTTATTAACTAAACAGAGATTTCAAATCCTAAATAGTACTAATAGTACTAATATATATATATATAATATAAAAAAAATGTAAATACGTTAAAAAATAAAATTAAAAAAATAATTAAAAATAAATAATAAAAAAATATATAGATGTGTGTTATTTCGTTCAAACTGTATTGTGATATTAATATATATTTATATCAAAATACACGTAGAACTAAATAATATATGTATCTATATACTTACATATATACGTATATCACTATATATATACCTATATAAAAAAATATTTTTACAAAATTATTTATATATATATTACATAGTTACATAGTTAGATAGCTGAAAAGAGACTTGCGTCCATCAAGTTCAGCCTTCCTCACATTTGTTTTTTGCTGTTGATCCAAAAGGCAAAAAAAAAACAGTTTGAAGCACAATTTTCCAACAAGCTAGGACAAAAAATTCCTTCTTGACCCCAGAATGGCAGTCAGATTTATCCTTGAATCAAGCAGTTATTACCCTACATTGAAAGATTATATCCTTTAATATTCTGTCTTTGCAAGTATGCATCTAGTAGCTGTTTGAACATCTGTATGGACTCTGATAAAACCACTTCTTCAGGCAGAGAATTCCACATCCTGATTGTTCTTACAGTAAAAAAACCTTTCCTTTGCCTTAGACGAAATCTTCTTTCTTCCAGTCTAAACGCATGGCCTCGTGTCCTATGTAAAGTCCGGTTTGTGAATAGATTTCCACACAATGGTTTGTATTGGCCCCGAAAATATTTGTATAATGTTATCATATCCCCTCTCAGGCGACGTTTTTCTAAACTAAATAGGTTTAAATTTGTTAACCTTTCTTCATAGCTGATATGTTCCATTCCTTTTATTAATTTTGTAGCCCGCCTCTGCACTTTTTCTAGTGCCATGATATCCTTCTTTAGAACAGGTGCCCAAAATTGCACAGCATATTCAATATGTGGTCTTACCAGTGATTTATAGAGAGGCAAAATGATATTCTCGTCCCGAGAATGAATGCCCTTTTTCATGCATGACAATACCTTACTGGCCTTGGCCACTGCTGATTGACATTGCACATTGTTGCATAGTTTGTTGTCTATAACAATTCCCAAGCCCTTTTCGTGTGTTGTTATCCCTAATTCACTTCCATTAAGGGTATACGTTGCTTGTGTATTCTTTACGCCGAAGTGCATAACTTTGCATTTTTCAACATTAAATTTCATCTGCCATTTGAGTGCCCAGTCCTCCAGTCTATCTAAATCCTTCTGCAGCAAAGTAATATCTTGCTCACATTGTATTATTTTACAAAGTTTTGTGTCATCTGCAAACACTGAAACATGACTTTCAATGCTGTCTTCAAGATCATTTATAAAAATGTTAAATAGAAGGGGTCCCAGAACAGACCCCTGAGGGACACCACTTGCCACCTCTGTCCAGCTTGAAAATTTACCATTAACGACAACTCTTTGTATTCTGTTTTTAAGCCAATGTTCTACCCAAGAACAAGCATTTTCATCGAGACCGATTTCCTTGAGTTTGAACACTAATCTTTTGTGTGGAACTGTATCAAATGCCTTGGCAAAATCCAAATAGATCACATCCACTGCAACACCCTGATCTATACTTCTACTTACTTCTTCGTAGAATGCAATCAAGTTAGTTTGACATGACCTGTGCTTCATAAAACCGTGCTGATTTTTGCTGATAACCATATTCTTCTCAAGGAATTCTTGAATATTATCCCTTAATAACCTTTCAAATATTTTACCAGCCACAGAAGTTAAGCTCACAGGTCTATAATTTCCAGGCAAGGATTTTGAACCCTTTTTGAATATAGGAACCACATCTGCCTTCCTCCAATCCTCCGGAACACTTCCTGAAAAAAAAGAATCTTGAAAGATTAAAAACAGAGGTTCACTTATTTCTACACTTAGTTCCTTAAGTACACGTGGATGGATACCGTCAGGCCCTGGAGCTTTGTTTATATTAACTTTCTTTAGTTGCTGCAGCACATTGTCTTGAGTTAACCAATTACAATTATTCTGCAAGTTTTTAGTAGCAATCATTTGCATATCTATTGCCATGGGTTCTTCTTTAATATATACAGAGGAGAAATAGTTATTTAGAATTCCTGCCTTTTCTTGGTCTTCATAACTAACACCCCCGTTTCAGTTTTAAGTGTACCTATACTTTCATTTTTGTTTTTTTTTGGAATTTATGTACTTAAAAAATGCTTTGGGGTTGGTTTTGCTCTCTTTAGCTATATTTTTTTCATTTTGAAGTTTAGCAAGTTTAATTGCCTTTTTGCACGCATTATTTGCTTTCTTTTATCTTTTATAAGATGCATCTGATTTGTCTGATTTAAATGCTTTAAATGTCCTTTTCTTATTTTTAATCTCTTGTTTTACTTCTCTACTAAGCCACATTGGTTTTAATTTGTTTCTTTTATATTTATTTCCCAATGGTACATACCGAGAAATGTACCTTTCTAATATTTGTTGGAAGATGATCCATTTATCCTCAGTGTTCTTTTCACTAAAGAGTTTATGCCAGTCAATATATTGTAAAGCTTCCCTTATCTTATTGAAATTGGCCTTTTTAAAATTATATGTTCTAGTATACCCCATGTGCTTTTGTTTTTTTGAGTTTATTTCAAAGGACACTATATTGTGATCACTATTTCCCAAGTGCTCACCTACTTGAATGTTGGTCAAAAGATCAACGTTGTTTGTTAAAACCAGGTCCAGACAAGCGTCCATTCTAGTTGGTGACATGAAGTTGTCATTTAACAAGTTTAAAAACCTAATTCCCTTTGCTGAGCTACTAGTCCCTATGTCCCAATTTATGTCTGGGTAATTAAAATCTCCAATAATTAAAGTGTTACCAAGATTTGCAGCTTTCTCAATTTGCTCAAACAGCTGTTGTTCCTCGTATATATATACATATATTAATTCTACATATATATTTATGTAATATTTTTTACATAATTAGGTATCTTAATTAATTACAATTAGCGGGACCTGCCTGACAACCCATGCCAAAAGTAAAGGGAATTTTATTTGCTAGCACTATATTTAACCCTATAACTTTCCAAGACACCATAAAACCTGTACATGGGGGGTACTGTTCTACTCGGGAGACTTCGCTGAACACAAATATTAGTGTTTCAAAACAGTAAAATGTATTACAATGATGATATCGCCAGTAAAATTGAAGTTTTTTCCATTTTTCACGCACAAACAGCACTTACACGGACGATATTATTGCTGCGATACTTTTTACTGTTTTGAAACACAAATATTTGTGTTCAGCGAAGTCTCCCGAGTACAACAGTACCCCTCATGTACAGGTTATATGGTGTTTTCAAAAGTTACAGCGTCAAATATAAGGCATGTGTTTCATTTTTTTCACATTAAAATTCGCCAGATAGGTTACGTTGCCTTTGAGACCCTATGGTAGCCCAAGAATGATAATTACCCCTATGATGGCATACCATTTGCAAAAGTAGACAACCCAAGGTATTGCAAACGGGGTATGTCCAGTCTTGTTTAGTAGCCACTTAGTCACAAACACTGGCCAAAATTGGCGTTTTTTGCATTTTTCACACAAAAACAAATACTAAGGCTAACTTTGGCCATTGTTTGTGACCAAATGGCTACTGAAAAAGACTAGACACACCCCATTTGCAATACCTTGGGTTGTCTACTATTGCAAATGGTATGCCATTATGGGTGTAAATTTTATTCCTGGGCTACTATACAGTCCCAAAGGCAACGTAACCAATCTGGCGAATTTCAATTTCAAATGTAACGTGCTATATTTGACCCTGTAACTTCCCAAAACACCATAAAACCTGTACATAGGGGTACTGTTTTACACGTGAGACTTTGCTGAATACAAATATGTGTATTTTATTGCAGTAAAAGCAAACAGTATTATGACATTGACAGTTAAAATGTCATGTAGAACTAAAAAAATAACAACATTTCTTATTTTCTCCCATTTTTTTCATATAAATTATGTTTCATAGCTAAATATTTGATATTAAATGAAAGCCTTGTTTCCTCTGAATAAAATGATATATAATAAGGGGGGTGCATTTAATATGAAAGAAGTGAATTACGGTTCGACAGACATATAGCGCAAATGCCAGGTTTTGTTTACATTTGTTTTGTTCACAACGTGTACATTTGGCTCAGTCCTTAAGGGGTTAACCCCTTAAGACCACAGGACGTTCTATGCCGTCCTTATTTTGGTGGCTATAAACGCCGCAGGACGGCATAGAACTTCCTGCGATCTTTTGTACTTACCCGGTCGCCGGCGATCCCATGCCGGTGATCGCAGTATGGGGGACTTACCTGGGAGCCCAGGGAGTCCCCCTCTGTCCTCTTCGGCACCCCAGGGCCATGTGATCGCGAGGGCCTTGCATAGCCGTCCATGTCAATGCCAGCAGGGGGAGTGCCTGTAATGACAGGTACTCCCCCTGCTGCTTGGAAATAAATGGCACTACACCCCAGGGCCATAGTCATGAGGAAGGAGGCTGGCAGTCAGGCTCCTCCAACAGCCAGGGGCGAAGGGCAGCTTGTCACCTAACAATCCAGTGACAAAAGGCATTTCGTCACACCCACCTATGGTCACAACCTAATCACACCCCTAATATTGAAATGTCCCCTATTTTTTCGATTGAAATGTTGGGTGGTATGTAAATACAAGTCCAACCTTAAACCCTAACCCTAAAAATCATATTGTGGTACCATTTAAATCAAAGTAAAATCTAACTATTTTATTTATATTAATAAACTTCACACCTGCCATGTTAACCCAAAGCCATTGAGTGTTAACTAATCCTTCACCCCACTAAATTAAAACCCTGCAACCATAGCAATACCATATTTTACTGTATAATGTACTTTAAATATGGTGCCTTTAGGTCGTTCTATCAAAAATTATATGGTTGGAGATGTAATTGCTCTCTCAGTATTACATGTGACTTGATGCTAACATGGAAATGGGGCCAACATATGACTCTGGGGTCCAAACCCCTGTCAGGTCCCCCAAAATCACCCCTTCCCAGTTGACATTTCTAGTGTATGCTGCCATCTAGGAAGAGAAGTTCTCCCTCTAAGGTGCTGCCATCATCTGGCAGATGAAGGTACATGAGCGATAACATTCAGTAGAATGTGTAATCCTTCATATATATCTAACACTGTAGCTGCTATGGCTGTGAGTGCCATGATGCCAGCTAAATGGCTAACTTAGCATTATAAAACCAATAGACCACAGCAGTTGGAGAGCCAAATGTTCTCTAATATGATGGTATAGTGTGATGAAATATTAAAGGCCGTTATCACAATGATCACATAAAAAAAAAAACAGAATTAATAACCAGAAAATATGTTTTTGAAATAAATTAAAAACGAAAATGAATCACCCTGCAATTTGTACCTGGACAGGCAGGTATTTGACTATGAATTATTAAAAATAACACATATTACTTTCTTCCAGTACTTATTACATCATCTGCTCCATTCATATTCTTCTCATAATTATTTATTCATACTCAATCTCTGTACCTTAGTTTAAACAGCTGGGTTATAAATATAAATAATTTATCATTTTACTTCTTATGTAAGGTTAGATTAAGGTCAAATATGTGTGAAGAGCTCTATTTGTCTTTCAATCACAGAAGTGTTAGAATTGATATGTCTTTCCTAACCGTGGCCTTGCCAAGACAACTTTCATGCCAACAGTATGTTATGCCAGCACTAAACATGCCATATCATGCAAACGTTTACTGCATGATCCTAGGTACTGACATTTAAAGCCTTACCGGGTTATTTACTGAAGTTAGAATTGTGTGGAACTCAAAGTGAATTTCAAATTTTAGACCAAAATAGCCAAACTATAAGCATAGCTGACTTAAACAATTGTTTTCACTTCAGCTATTTAGGCCTTAAATTTGATATTCACTTTGCATTTAAAATGCAAAAATTGCTATAAAAATCAAAGCTGTTGTAAGGATTTTCCAAAAGAACTCTATAAAAGTAAATATAATAAAAAAAATATAAAAATAAATAAAAAAGGGCTGCTTCATACACTATTAAGCGTCTTAAATGAGAAAAAACTCAAAAAATGAAAATGAGTATGTGCGCTCCTCAATAATAAGATATTAAATAGATCAATTAAAATATAACAATTTATTTTATTATGGTAAAACAATTATTAGGCAAGTTGTATTTTTGAGGATTCATTTTATTATTGAACAACAACCATGTTCTCAATGAACCCAAAAAACTCATTAATATAACATGGGGTATACTAAAACATATAATTTTAAAAAGGCCAATTTCAATAAGATAAGGGAAGCTTTACAATATATTGACTGGCATAAACTCTTTAGTGAAAAGAACACTGAGGATAAATGGATCATCTTCCAACAAATATTAGAAAGGTACATTTCTCAGTATGTACCATTGGGAAATAAGTATAAAAGAAACAAATTAAAACCAATGTGGCTTAGTAGAGAAGTAAAACAAGAGATTAAAAATAAGAAAAGGGCATTTAAAGCATTTAAATCAGACAAATCAGATGCATCTTATAAAAGATATAAGAAAGCAAATAATGCGTGCAAAAAGGCAATTAAACTTGCTAAACTTCAAAATGAAAAAATGATAGCTAAAGAGAGCAAAACCAACCCCAAAGCATTTTTTAAGTACATAAATTCCAAAAAAAAAAAAAATGAAAGTATAGGTACACTTAAAACTGAAACGGGGGTGTTAGTTAATGAAGACCAAGAAAAGGCAGGAATTCTAAATAACTATTTCTCCTCCGTATATATTAAAGAAGAACCCATGGCAATAGATGTGCAAATGATTGCTACTAAAAACTTGCAGAATAATTGTAATTGGTTAACTCAAGACAATGTGCTGCAGCAACTAAAGAAAGTTAATATAAACAAAGCTCCAGGGCCTGACGGTATCCATCCACGTGTACTTAAGGAACTAAGTGTAGAAATAAGTGAACCTCTGTTTTTAATCTTTCAAGATTCTTTTCTTTCAGGAAGTGTTCCGGAGGATTGGAGGAAGGCAGATGTGGTTCCTATATTCAAAAAGGGTTCAAAATCCTTGCCTGGAAATTATAGACCTGTGAGCTTAACTTCTGTGGCTGGTAAAATATTTGAAAGGTTATTAAGGGATAATATTCAAGAATTCCTTGAGAAGAATATGGTTATCAGCAAAAATCAGCACGGTTTTATGAAGCACAGGTCATGTCAAACTAACTTGATTGCGTTCTACGAAGAAGTAAGTAGAAGTATAGATCAGGGTGTTGCAGTGGATGTGATCTATTTGGATTTTGCCAAGGCATTTGATACAGTTCCACACAAAAGATTAGTGTTCAAACTCAAGGAAATCGGTCTCGATGAAAATGCTTGTTCTTGGGTAGAACATTGGCTTAAAAACAGAATACAAAGAGTTGTCGTTAATGGTAAATTTTCAAGCTGGACAGAGGTGGCAAGTGGTGTCCCTCAGGGGTCTGTTCTGGGACCCCTTCTATTTAACATTTTTATAAATGATCTTGAAGACAGCATTGAAAGTCATGTTTCAGTGTTTGCAGATGACACAAAACTTTGTAAAATAATACAATGTGAGCAAGATATTACTTTGCTGCAGAAGGATTTAGATAGACTGGAGGACTGGGCACTCAAATGGCAGATGAAATTTAATGTTGAAAAATGCAAAGTTATGCACTTCGGCGTAAAGAATACACAAGCAACGTATACCCTTAATGGAAGCGAATTAGGGATAACAACACACGAAAAGGACTTGGGAATTGTTATAGACAACAAACTATGCAACAATGTGCAATGTCAATCCGCAGTGGCCAAGGCCAGTAAGGTATTGTCATGCATGAAAAAGGGCATTCATTCTCGGGACGAGAATATCATTTTGCCTCTCTATAAATCACTGGTAAGACCACATATTGAATATGCTGTGCAATTTTGGGCACCTGTTCTAAAGAAGGATATCATGGCACTAGAAAAAGTGCAGAGGCGGGCTACAAAATTAATAAAAGGAATGGAACATATCAGCTATGAAGAAAGGTTAACAAATTTAAACCTATTTAGTTTAGAAAAACGTCGCCTGAGAGGGGATATGATAACATTATACAAATATATTCGTGGCCAATACAAACCATTGTGTGGAAATCTATTCACAAACCGGACTTTACATAGGACACGAGGCCATGCGTTTAGACTGGAAGAAAGAAGATTTCGTCTAAGGCAAAGGAAAGGTTTTTTTTACTGTAAGAACAATCAGGATGTGGAATTCTCTGCCTGAAGAAGTGGTTTTATCAGAGTCCATACAGATGTTCAAACAGCTACTAGATGCATACTTGCAAAGACAGAATATTCAAGGATATAATCTTTCAATGTAGGGTAATAACTGCTTGATTCAAGGATAAATCTGACTGCCATTCTGGGGTCAATAAGGAATTTTTTGTCCTAGCTTGTTGCAAAATTGTGCTTCAAACTGGGGTTTTTTTTTTGTTTGTTTTTTTTCTCTTTTGGATCAACAGCAAAAAACAGGTGTGAGGAAGGCTGAACTTGATGGATGCAAGTCTCTTTTCAGCTATCTAACTATGTAACTATGTAACTATGTAACTATGTAATATCAAAGCTGAATATTTTTGGAAGTAGTTTTTAGTTTGTTTTTAGTTTTAGCTATTTTAGGGGGATATCTGTGTGTGCAGGTGACTATTACTGTGCATAATTATTAGGCAACTTAACAAAAAACAAATATATACCCATTTCAATTATTTATTTTTACCAGTGAAACCAATATAACATCTCAACATTCACAAATATACATTTCTGACATTCAAAAACAAAACAAAAACAAATCAGTGACCAATATAGCCATCTTTCTTTGCAAGGACACTCAAAAGCCTGCCATCCATGGATTCTGTCAGTGTTTTGATCTGTTCACCATCAACATTGCGTGCAGAAGCAACCACAGCCTCCCAGACACTGTTCAGAAAGGTGTACTGTTTTCCCTCCTTGTAAATATCACATTTGATGATGGACCACAGGTTCTCAATGGGGTTCAGATCAGATGAACAAGGAGGCCATGTCATTAGATTTTCTTCTTTTATACCCTTTCTTGCCAGCCACACTGTGGAGTACTTGGACGCGTGTGATGGAGCATTGTCCTGCATGAAAATCATGTTTTTCTTGAAGGATGCAGACTTCTTCCTGTGCCACTGCTTGAAGAAGGTGTCTTCCAGAAACTGGCAGTAGGACTGGGAGTTGAGCTTGACTCCATCCTCAACCCGAAAAGGCCCCACAAGCTCATCTTTGATAATACCAGCCCAAACCAGTACTCCACCTCCACCTTGCTGGCGTCTGAGTCGGATTGGAGCTCTCTGCCCTTTACCAATCCAGCCACGGGCCCATCCATCTGGCCCATCAAGACTCACTCTCATTTCATCAGTCCATAAAACCTTAGAAAAATCAGTCTTGAGATATTTCTTGGCCCAGTCTTGACGTTTCAGCTTGTGTGTCTTGTTCAGTGGTGGTCGTCTTTCAGCCTTTCTTACCTTGGCCATGTCTCTGAGTATTGCACACCTTGTGCTTTTGGGCACTTTTGTTGCAGCTCTGAAATATGGCCAAACTGGTGGCAAGTGGCATCTTGGCAGCTGCACGCTTGACTTTTCTCAGTTCATGGGCAGTTATTTTGCGCCTTGGTTTTTCCACACGCTTCTTGCGACCCTGTTGACTATTTTGAATGAAACGCTTGATTGTTCGATGATCACGCTTCAGAAGCTTTGCAATTTTAAGAGTGCTGCATCCCTCTGCAAGATATCTCACTATTTTTGACTTTTCTAAGCCTGTCAAGTCCTTCTTTTGACCCATTTTGCCAAAGGAAAGGAAGTTGCCTAATAATTATGCACACCTGATATAGGGTGTTGATGGCATTAGACCACACCCCTTCTCATTACAGAGATGCACATCACCTAATATGCTTAATTGGTAGTAGGCATTCAAGCCTATACAGCTTGGAATAAGACAACATGCATAAAGAGGATGATGTGGTCAAAATACTAATTTGCCTAATAATTCTGCACTCCCTGTATATATATATATAAATAAAGATTAAATACAACATATAGCCCAGCTGTTCTGAATCTCGTATAACAAATGCTCGATGAAGGTCATTCCTCCTATCGTATTAGTAAATATAAGTGCAAAAAAGCCGATCACAAAATATGTTGTGGCAGATAATAATGTATCTAAATATTTCCAAACCAGGGTGCTGCAACTATGTAAAGTAAGGATTTTCCTACATGATTCTTCATGATCACAACCATCATATTTTTAACTGTCTTAGTCCGTAAAGTCTCCAGTCAATGCTTTTAAAGGAAAACTCCACTCCAATAAAGCATTTCAGCTATTTTAATTCTACGAGAAATCGGCACTATTATAAAATAATTAGAAATATATTTCATTCTTCCTTCTGTTAGCGGCCTTGCTCTACTTAAGTGGGCCTGCATTCTACCCCATTGATCCTTCACAGACCTTAGACCAACTTCTTCTGTTCCTCTGCAGACCTCAGACGAGATGCACATGAGCAATACACTGAAGTGGTTATGCTAACTAGAATGTCCCTTAAACATTAGTGTTGGTATAAAGACTTCAGCTTATACAATATACACAAAAACATTGCGCACAAAAACATTGCGCAAACCATATGGCATCAGTTTGTCCTTGGGTACAGACAGTGCCCTATCGTCAGCTTCATATCATCACCTTACTAAAAATTAAAGAATAGCTCAACTTGCAACAATACTGATGAAATTATATTTTTCTGAAGTGTGATATGGTCAAATATGTTAATATATGGATTGGTTACCACTTACCCAAATAATTATTTGGAATTTACACACAGCATACTAATTCAACTACAAAATACATTATGTATGTTACATACTGCATGCCCCCTTAACTATAAGACATTTCTATGTATAATAATTGAATGAGGCATACTTACACTGATCAGCCACAACATTAAAATCAACTCCCTGATATCATGTAGGTCCCCCTTGTGCTGCCAAAACAGCTATGATGCATTGAGACATGGACTCTACAAGACCTCTGAACATGTTCTCTGGTCTGGTCTGGATTAGCAGATCCTTTAAGTCCTCCATGATTTGTTCTTCCAGCACATCCCTCAGATGCTTAATCAGACTGCTTTGGGGAATTTGGAGGCCAACATATTGAACTCTTTGTCATGTTCCTCAAACCATTACCGAACATTTTTTGCAGTGTGACAGGGTGCACTATCCTGCTGAAAGAGGCCACTGCAATCAGGGAAAACCATTCCCATGAACGGGTGTACATGGTGTTATGGACATGAAAAATGACTAACATTTTAACACATATTTGTGCTTTTACGCCCATTAATCCCAAAGTTATTAGTTCACCATCTAACAGATATTCCCAGCATAAATGCCAGTTTTAAACTCTGAAAAAGTTAATTACTAATCCAGTCTAACCAGAGTCGGAAGGCAGGTTGATGGGTAGGAAATAGGCTGGAAGGAGGGAAATGTAATTATGGTTATTGTAAAGTTGTTTTGTTTAGTTCGTTGGGAAAATCAGCAATGTAGCAGTACAGAGGGACAGGCAGCTTCTACGTTTCTAAGGATGCAAGTATGTGCTCTAGGTCCATATTTTTTTATCCAGGACATGGAGTTTGAACTTTCCAAAGCAGCATTTTATTTAAGCTCCTGGGACATTAAGTATAAAACTGTATAATTTGGTTATAGCTTTTATACTTGTGTTTAGATTAAATTGCTTGGAGAGCCTTTGATATGTT
The DNA here is from genome assembly GCF_036172605.1 of Pelobates fuscus. Taxonomy (NCBI): domain Eukaryota; kingdom Metazoa; phylum Chordata; class Amphibia; order Anura; family Pelobatidae; genus Pelobates; species Pelobates fuscus. The sequence continues at coordinate 180,694,297 of NC_086317.1, read as the reverse complement.
TCAACGGCCTGTTGGCATTTAAGTGGCCCAGTGGTGGCATGTTCACTTTAGCCTGCAGCTCTTCCGGCTGCAGGCTGACTCTCCTGAACCCCTGCGTGCACAGCAGTGTATCGGAGTGTTGCCATGGTAACGTCGACTACCCCTAAACTAGATAATGGATATTATAAAACTATTGCCTAATCTATAAAAAAAACTTCTCACGTGGATATATACAACAGAGGAAAAAAGCTAAGGCACTGTACATGTTAGAATCAGCATAACCTCAGTTCCAGAGTAAAACAAGAAAAAAAGTCTGGGTCCTCAAATGTATATCTAATGCAGATTTTATTGGACATGACAGGCAACATTCCACTCAATTAGGTCTTTATTAAGCCAGTAAGGCTTTTTATAAACTCACTGGAGTCTAAATGTTGCCTTTCGTGTCCAATTAAGTCTGCATTGGATGTACATTGAGTGCTAAGACTATGGATATATAAAACAGACATGTGTCATGTTGTCATACATACATGTTGATCTCGGTGTGTATTTCTCTGTTACTTGAGAAAATAGTGTGTAGAGTATGTTAACAATGGCAGAGTTGTGTACTTCCATACATATCCCCCTCCTTTCATTTTACCTCTCACCGTTCATCTCATAATCTCTCCCTTTCATCTTTCCTTTAATTTATCTCATGTCCCTTCTTTTTGTCCCATAACCCATCTTATTTTTTTCTTTCCTTGTCATTGTATCTACCAGTCCTATTTATATTTTACCACCTTATTTCATTATCTTCCATGTAATTGTATTATCCCTATTATTTTTCTATAATTTAGTTGTGTGTTGACAGCAGCAGTGTTTTCCTGTACATTCTTTCTATCTATGCTTCTGCATTTTGCTGTTTGGAGAGGTTATAACATCATATATCTCTCTCTCATCTATTGATTGGTGCTTCACAATCAGCCTGCACCTAGAGGAAGCAAAAAAAAACATCAGTGTATTCATGTGATTAATGTCTGCTGCTGCATCCTGAGTCTTAGTGAATATGAGTGGCTTTCATAATAAGCAGGATTCATGTTACTAGCCCAGCATTGCATCTCTTAAATGCAAGCAGATGTGTGGTGGATGGAAGATGAGTCCCTGCTGCACACATCTAATTGCATTTGCAGGTGGGAGTGCTGGCTTCCTATGACAATAAAAATGTATTATGTTTTTAAAATGCCCCTAATGCTCCACAGAGCCTTGTGCCTGTATCCTAGGAAATACATCTCTGACTGTAGGTCAATACAACTGAGGGTGATAGTGGTCTTGATAACCAGATTTTTGACAGCTCAACCATAGTTTTATAAACTTCTGCAAATGTTAAGAGATTTTCCGAATGAATTCCATCTTTTCTATAGCTCCTTCAGGATCTGGATATATATCTACTAGTACACAAAAATAAGTCCTGCGCTCAGACTCCAGACTACTCCTGGGCGGCAGCAATGACCATAGTACACATCAGCCCCAATTGGTACAATATATATTTTTTTTTTTAAAGTTACTTGCGCACTATTCCAAATTCCTGTGCAAATTTATGCAAATAGAAGTTTTTAGTTCCACTCCAATGCCCATTAGATGTAAGCCCACCTACCACATCAAGGCAAATCTCTTAGGAGGTTCTAACAATTCACCTTGCTTGCTTTAGGCAAAAAAAAATCTCTAATGAGACAGAGGGGGATATTTTTCTACACCCCTCTATACTTATTAACCCTTAATAGGGAATACATGGGCTGGGCGGCAGCACTGTAAAATGGCTGTGTCAGAAAGCTTACTGAGGAAGCTCAAAGACGAGCTAAACGCGTTTTGGCTGCATTCAGGATTTTTCTTTACAAGTATATATTGTAAAACCTACTTTTATTAGATTTTATAGCAATGGTATTAAGCTGGGTAGTAGGACACGCAGGTCCCTGAAAATCATATTTTCTCTCAATTATATGACTGCACAGGGCCGCAGTAAGCAAATCAAAAAGTATTAACAATATTATATCTTGCGTAGATCTCAGAGAACATTAGAAACAACATAAAATGCATGTTTTCAATCAGTGTGGGTGGTATCCCTATGCGTTCTATAAAACCTTGTGTTAGTGTGCAGTTATTGGGAATTATGTTCAAAGGAATAAAACAGGCCAAATCCATATTCCTTAAGTGGCGCAATGAGTGTGCATTCTGGCTAGTAAGTAACACAAATGTCCCAGTTAGCTGTCCTCTGGCCAGTTCCCACATAGGCCCTATCCAGTACCCACCCTCTCTGCCCTTCCTTATGGGGGTGACCCGGGAGTGACTGAATAAGGTAGAGGGGAGTCAACCCCAGTCTTATCTGGACCAGCGACCTGAGACCCTCATCTAAGTCCGACTCTACTACCGAATGACTTCTCCTTCGTCTCCCGTGTCCTCCCCCTGTCGTCTATATGTCAGCAAGCTCTGAAAGTCTGTACGATAGACCTCCATCAGCCAGTGCTTCCATATGTCTAGGTATGTTTGTAAGTGTCCCTGTGCTGTAAATGTCAGGTCTTCCATAATGGAGGGGGTGTGTCTGTCTTCCAATACAAGGGTAAAACTTGTTTTGCAGTGTTCAGTATCCTAACAGTTAAGGATTTCTTGTATTTGGCAGTCCCACCAAATGTGCAAGAAGGTGCCCAGTCCAGTGTGGTATTGTCAGCATCTATCGCTCAAAATTGGGTTCATGTTCTGCAGAAGCTGTGGGGTTGTGTACCACAAGGATAGGACCCTGTAGGCTGTCTCTTGGGTCTTGCTTGTCAGCATACAGTGGTGAACCAAGTTGCATATCTTGCCCCATTGTTGTTCAGTGAAAGTGTCCCCAGTCATAGTTTTCCATTTGCCCATGAATGGAGATGGTTAGAGGTTTCTATTATGTAGGAGCATGGAGTATATGTGGGAGATTGCATGTAAGAGTGGGTCCGGGTCTGCATTCAGAAGTTCGAATGGGTTCAGTGTTCTGCATAGGTCGAGTTTCTGTGGGATGCAGTTTATGAATTGTCTTATTCTTCATATTTCTGTCTGTGTAGAAAGGTAGTTTGTGGATCGTCCGTAATGTCTCTAAGGGGTCCCCTACCTTTAGGTGTCCAACTTGAATATGTGTTTGTGGTATCAAGCATGTGAATGCACGTTGTTCCATGCCTGGAGCAATTCTGGGTGGTGATGTGACATTCACCTTCCTTCTGTAGGGTTCATCCATCTTATTGCCTTCAGGGAGCCGCCTGTCTGAACTTGCTCAACCTCCTGCCATGGCTTAACTACACCATCCTTAACCCATTCTAATGTTCTTTGCAAGTGAGAGACCCTGTAGTAGAGTTGAAAATCAGGGACCACCAGTCCACCTTCAATTTTTGCTCTCCTTAGTGTTTGGTATTTCAGTCTATGTGTGCGCGAGCCCCATATATACCTGATCATTATGACATTAGTGATGTGAAGTATGCTGTTGGGATCTGAATGGAAAGTGTTTGAAACAAGTATAGGATGTGCGGCAAGATGTTCATTTTTATCACAGCGGTGCGTCCAAGCCAAGAGAAGTAAGGCAGTGTCCACTCCTCCAGGTTCTTCTTGAAGTTAATAAGCTTCTGGGTGAAGTTGAGTTGATACAGCTGAGTGAGGTCTTGGGAGAGCCAGGTCCCCAGATACCTGATTGCTCTGTCGGACCAGTGGCTGACAGATATTAATATTAAGCATGTTGGATTTTGTGAGGTTGATCTTGAAATGAAAGATCTTGCCGTAGAGTTCAAATTCTCGCATAATGTTGAGAAGAGTCTTCTCAGGCAAAATAACAAAAAAGATCAGATTGTCTGCATGTGCAGCCACTTTGTGTTTCAAGACCCCACCTCTAAACCATTGATGTCTGGGTTTCTCCTGATTGAATAAAGGAACAAGGTTTGTTCCTTGTCTGGTTCCTTTGCAGATTTTAAACTTGTCCGTATAAGCCCCGTTGATGAACACCTTCGTTGCAGGCTCAGCAGATAGTGCCTTAATCCATGTCTACAGATTCGGTCCCATTCCCAGTGTATGGAGAGTGCAAAAAAGGAAGTCCCAGTTCACTCTGTCAAAGTCCTTCTCTGCATCGGTGGATAGCAGAAGAAGGCCCTCGCCCATCCACTGTGCTTCATGGATCAGGGATAGAACTCTTGAAGTATTGTCCCTTGCCTCCCAATGAGATATAAAACCCACGAGGGAGGCTAAGTCAGCCTAGTTGCCAGTATTTTGGCAAAGAGATGCAGGTCGCAGTTCAACAAGGAAATAGCCTGATAGTTGGCACATTGCTCCATGTCCTTGCCCACTTAAGGTGTCAGGGCTATATTAGCTTCAAGTGTCTGGGGGGAGCTTCTGTCCCTGCATCAATGAGTTATAGGCAGACAGGAAGTGCGGGAGTAAAATGTCTGAAAAATTTGTAGTAATGTATCGTCAGCCCATCTGGACCTGGGCTCTTGCCCGGTTTCGATATCTTAATCGCCACCAGTTCCTCTATAGTCAAGGGGGCCTCCAAGGCTTCTGTCGATAGTTTGGAGTGAATGTTATCAGCCAGGTATGCTTGTCTTGTTTCAGCCTTCCGTGTGGTCTGTGTGGAGTAGCTGCACTCCACTTCAACGACATGTATCAGTGTTCTCTGCGGCCTGCCCTGTTTATCACAGAGGCTGGTAATATAGGTTTATTTTGTTTTTTGTTTATGACCGTGGCAAGGAGTTTGCCACATTTGTCACTGTTGACATAGAAGAATGCTTTGGTGTGTTTAGAGAGCATTGAAGGCGATGTCGGAGAAGAGTGGATTACTGACCCTTCAAGTACTTGGTAGGCGTTAACATTTTGGTCGGTTTTGTGGTGGGACCTGAGATAGGTGGTAGTATGGAACGAAAAACTAGTCTAGGCAGGAGTACCTAGCTTGGGGTATGGAATAGTTCAAATAGTCTCTATCGGTCGGGTGCAGGGCCCTCCAGCAGTAAATTAATTGGTGATTACATTAGAAGATCTGTTCAGGTATCGCTGACATGCCCGTTGAGTTGTCAAGGTGTTGGGGTGGGGGGGAGGGAAGGTGGGTGGGGGGAGAGAAGAGGGGGATGAGGAAAGGACAGGAGAGGACTGAGGGGGGAGGAGAGAAAAGGAGCAGGGTAGGCGGGGATATGGGGGGAGAGGAAAGATAGGGTGAAGGAGGGGAAGACAGGGGGAGAGAAGGCAATATTACACTCTCAGGTGCGTGCGGACAGTGTGTCAGAGCCTGTGTCCCATGCAGTCATCGCGGTGGGTGCAAGCAGGTGGGTTTCCAAAAGGGAAATTCAGGTAGGCCCGAATTAAGTCGGAGCCCCAGCAGCATGGGTGGTCACTTGGCGGGGTTGTTGGTCTCTTTGGGGTAAGGCTGAAGGCCAGAGCGGGTCGGGCAGGTAGTATTCTCAGGGATCTGGCCTTTTCATTTTCATGGAGGGATGGATATGATAGTCCCCAGATGCATGAAGTCTGCATGGGTGCGTACTAAGACGGGTTCCCCTGGTGTGGTCACCAACAGACCCGATGGGAAGAGCCAGCGGTACCTGGTTCCTGAAAATTACAGGGCATAGGTCAGGGGTTTAAGCATCCTTCTGTATTGTAGTGTGGCCGCTGAAAGGTCTGGATACAGTTGGAGTTTGGCTTGCCTGTACCGGAGCACGTCCGTCTCTCTCGCACATGGAGGATGGTTTCCTTTTCTGCGAACACTTCCAAGCAGTACACAACATCCCTTGCCCGAGCGTCCGGGGGGACCCCCGGGCGCCGAGTGCGGTGGGCCCTCAGAAGCGTCAGTGGAGAGGTGGGATCCCTGCCCAGGGATCCCTCAGGATGGTCTGAAGGTGAGGCAGGTCGGTCTCGATCTCGGGGAGGCCCCCAAGCATATGCCACATGTAGAGCTAAGCCCTGGAGGATGTCGTTGTGCCGTGTTAGGGCGTTCCCAGCCTGAGAGTGGGTCGACCGGAGCTGGTCACATGTAGCCTCCATGTGGCCCACACGGTCACCGAGGCCCTGGATGTCATCCCACAGGGCCTGCAGATAGAGGCCCGCAGAGTGCTGTTGACGGCCACCAAATCAGCATGCATGGGTAGAGCCTGTAGCAGTCTTCCCCAGTCCCTGTCCTCCGGACCTGGAGTCATTTCCTCAGGGGAGTGAGCCCCTGCGCTGTTCAAGGCCTCTTCTGACAGGGGCTGGGAAGCCAGGTCCAATGGTGTCGAGAGGTACTGACACAGGGAAGAAACCTCTTTTTGGGATCGGTAGCCCTCTGGGAGCCCGATGCTCTGTGTCTTGCCCATGGTGCAAATAGGGGTCGGGATTTTAGCCAAAATAACTTGAGGTGGGGAGGAGAGAAAAGTTAAGTGGCCATCTTAGAACATGGCCAAACCCTATCCCCTAAGTGTATATTCTATTTGTTTATTTTATGTTTTATTTTACTTGTTTTTAATATTTTTTATAATAAATGTAGTAGCACTTTAAAAGTCATCTGGTGTCTGAAGAATCTTCATTGGGGTGGTGACACCCCCTTTATATTGGCACTATATCTGTTACCTTAAGAGCCAGGATTTTTAGGCTCTGTAAAAGGAGCGAATATCAGAGTGGAGGAGTGGTAAGATGCTGCCCCTGGACATTTAGGGGTGTACTCACTTTTGTTGCGGTTTAGACATTAATGACTGTGTGTTGAGTTATTTTGAGGGAACAACAAATTTACACTGTTATACAGGCTGTACACTTACTACTTTACATTGTAGCAGAGTGTAATTTCTTCAGTGTTTTCACATGAAAAGATATAATAAAATATTTACAAAAATGTGAGGAGTGTACTCACTTTTGTGAGATACTGTATATACTTGAGGTGGATATTCTGGCTCCATTTCTCTCACCATTGTCTCAGATGTAGAGTTGGAGAAACAAATACCAGCCTTTGCATAACCAGTACTTTTATAATATCGGCATGAACCAGAGAGCATCAAATACCGTCTATGTCACTGTCAGTACAAAACTGGTCAGTTGGCAACCCTTAAATCAACATACACTGCTGTTAGATGACCTTTTCCATTTTATGGTATGGCTTATTTCTGGGCTGCCTGGATTAAGAGTTAACTCATACAAAATGATTGAGTTGTTCAAAGGAGCTTGAGCACCTAGAACCAGATGCTCTTGTAGAATTCCTCGAAACTATCCAAGTACTTGGAGCAGGATTTGTACCCCCTATCAACATCGGTGAAGACATTCTGTAGTCATTAACTTGGGGAAAGTGTAAAAAAAATGTAGTTTCATAAAGTGTGACGGTTTTTGTATGATATATGATATGGATGGTATACTGATAGGGAAGCATCATATTGTTTGCTGCTTTCTCAGATTTAGCCAAGTCTCCTAAACGTAATTCTGAAAGCATTCTGGATATCAGTATACTTCGGTATTTTGTGGACCGATAGCCCCCCCAAAAATTAAAATGTTATCCTCAAATTATTTTGCCCAAATCCATATTATTGTTTTGCCTATTTTTTAAGAGTATTGAATGTCAGGGCTTTTAATTGTAATACTATATATATCTTATGCTTGGTGGAGATTGTTTTGATATTTCCTAAAGGAACATTATAGTATTAGGAATACAAAGCTGTATTCCTAGCACTACAGTGTCCCTCTGCACCTGCACCTCTAACCCACTCACCCCCCCATCATGGCTATCAAAGGGTTAAAAAATATTTTAAACACTAACCTTATACCAGCGCTTTACTCTGCGCTTGCTCCTTTTCTGCCTCCTCCAACGTCATTGTGTGAGCTGATTTAGTCCAGGATTCCCCTGGACTGACAAGGAAGGGGAGACTAGAATGCTGCCCATAGTAGGGGAGGGTTAAACATGGGAATACAATGTTGCAAAAAGGGGACAAAATAAAAGGGGCTAAGGTATGAGAGTACTTCCCATTTGAAAGAAGAAGCCTAAGGTTTAGGACGCTTTCCTGCCCTCCCTCCCTTTGATTTTTTTTATTGGTTTTTCAAGAGTAAATATCATCAAAGAACGGGGGTACAGAAGTAAAGAAGGGAAAAAGGAGGATGTTTGCATTTACATTTGCATCAAGGGAGACAACTGACATTGCAGTAGATAGATACATTTCTGGATAGAACCACTTTTTTTTTTTTAAATGCATATTATGAATACGTATAAATACATATTAATAGATAATACATTTTTGCAAGAATTATACAATTGGTATTGTAGTACCGGCATCAGCTACTAGAGCTAAAACTAAGGCTGAGACTCAAACTGGTACTGAGATTGGGCGATACCTTTTACCTTAACTATTCTTGAGTTCTGGGATGGTAACCCTGAGCAGTGTCCTGGTTGCTGTGTAGTTAGAGTTGCATTGTCTTCTCCCACCCTCATGTAATGTGGATATGTATTTAGTTAGGTCTTATGCCAGGGGTGGTCCCCCATGGTTATATATGTGGACTAGTGTGTATGTGTAGCGGGCGGCTGGGTTTGGGCTTCCCAAGTGGTCTATGTAGTAGTACATTGTGTGAGGAAAATGAGTCGTACTGCTTACGTTTGGTGCAGTCGGCCCATCCGGGAGATCATCCCCATAGGGACGGGTATGAGCTACGGGTAGTCAGGCTGTGTTCTCGGCCATGAATCTCACCCATGGTTCCCATGTTTCCCTGAAGAGTGTATATCTGTGGGAGATGGATGCGTGGATTTCTTCCATGGTTTAGATTGAGTCTACTTTGACTATCCATTCTCTGATCGTGGGGACCTCTGTGTTTTTCCACTTTACTGGGATGAGCAGATTGGCCGCAGTAAGGAGATGTGTCAGGAGGGTTTTTTGTGTCTTAGGGATTGAGGTAGGTGTGATCAGAAACAACAGTGTGTGAGGGGTATGAGGCAGATGTGTACCTGTCACAGTATGAATCATTGTCGCAATGTTTGTCCAGTATCGTTGCGTGAGCGGGCAGTGCCACCAGATGTGTGCGAGGGACGCCTTCAGTTGGGAGCATTTCCAGCAGACATTTGATGTGTTTGGGAAAATGTGGTGTATTTTGGCAGGAGAGTAGTGCCATCTGGATATTTCCCTTTGAATTTTGGCCGTTGTTGTGGGTTTCTTCGTGTCAGCTTGAGGAGTCGCAGCCTGCTAAGGCTGATGGCAAAAGGCAGGCTGTCTAGGACTCTGAAAAACATATGGATTATCTGTCTGTTGGCCAATCACCCCAACAGGCGACAGGTGGAAGTAATGCAGACACATTAATTGATTTAAATAAAGCTGTGCCCTTAGTACCCAAGTTATCATTATTGGGGCAATGGAAAAATATCAAGAAAATGACAGTAGCCAGTCACTAGAGGCAGGCTTAACCCTGCAATGAAAATATTGCAGTTTCTCTAAAATGTATTATGCTTTGAAAATAAAATTAAGAGATAATTCAATTAATCAATTGTTCATTTCTTTTTGCAAAACTTTAAAGGCTGTTAAAATTAAGAGATAATTCAATTAATCAATTGTTCATTTCTTTTTGCAAAACTTTAAAGGCTGTTTCAATGTCTTCTTTAGTAGGATCCTTAATATGATTAATGCATTTGCTACGAGCTGATATCTCAGTTTTTGGAGCTTATTCCTCTGGAGGTGTCAGGATTACAAGTTGATCCAGCACGCAGTACTGTGTCACACCTAGGACTAAGCATAACGTATAACCGGACCTTAGAATGTCCGGACTTAAAGTCTCCAAGAATAGTCAAAATACTTGCCTAGGTCAGGGACACAGAATCAGACACAAAAATGAGGGAAAGACAAAAGTCAAGGATACCAGATATCAGGAAAGTCAAAACAAAGCCAAAGTCAAATACCAGAAAATCAAGATCAGGAACGCACTCTCAGATAACCATAGGCATGAAACCACGACAGGGCAATGAACAAGAGGAGCTGTATCCGGCCTTTGACCCCAAAGGCAATTACCAGGTGTGCATGATTGCTGCTCATCACAAACCCACCTGTGGATTTTATTGGCCATGTACATTACCTTTGACCCCAAAACTAATTACCAGGTTTGCACGATTGCTGCTTGGCACAACTTTTCCTGTCAGGATGGTAATGTTGCTCAGCACAACTTTTCCTGTCAGGACAGTAAATGCCACTAACCACATTTTTATGTGTGGATGAATACGTGACATTACCCCCCCTCCTGAAGACCGCCCACCGGGCGGGCAGGACCAGGTTTGAGAGGAAACTTGGTGTGGAAAGAACAAATTTTATGGCCAGCATGGATATCAGAAGCCGAAACCCATGAACGGTCACCAGGCCCATACCACCTCCAATCAACCCAATACTGTAAAGAACCAAGAAAAACCTGGAATCAATAGACATTCTAACTGGGCTGAATTATTGCTGGAGGAGACTTCGTACTCCTCCTGTCCAGAAACAACCAAAGGAGGAGGGGGAACAATCGGACTTGTGTATCGATTGCAAACAAGCGGTCTGAGCAAGGACACATGAAAAGTATTAGGTATACGTAAGGATGCTGGAAGGGCCAGAGAATAAGAAACACGGTTGATTCTCCTAACCACACGAAAAGGACCAAGGAACCTCAGAGCTTCATGCTGGGAACCTTCAACCTAATGTTGCGTGAGGATAACCAAACCCAATCACCCACCTGGTAAATTGGATTGGCATGACACTTAAAGCGAGCAGCCTCAGTTTCAAGAGTGAACCTTAGTCCAGGTATTACAAATAGAGATAAGGTGATCATCCAGAGTGGGATAGCCGTATCAGAAAACACAGCAGGGAGAACAGCAAGATGACGACCCGTATTGATAAAAAACGGACTATGCCCAGATGAGTCATGGGTAGCGTTATTTCTTGCAAATTTGGCCCAGGTCAATAATTCAGCCCAGTTAGACTGTGTATTATTCACGAAGCAACGTAAATACAGCTCAAGTGATTGGTTAGCTCTTTGAGCCGTACTATTAGTTTGGGGATGGTAAGCAGAGGAAAGTGACAATTCAATGCCCAACTGTTTATTGAATGCCCTCCAGAACCGTGACACAAATTGGGAACCCCTGTCAGACACAATATTTTGAGGAATACCATGTAGCCTAACAATATCGCATATACATATGTGCACCAGGTCCTGAGACAATGGCAATTTTTTAAGTGGAGTAAAGTTTTGGGAAAACGGTCAACTACCATGAGGATGGTAGTATATTCATTGGAACTAGGCAGTTCAACAAAGAAATCCATCGATAAATGAGACCATGGGATACTAGGTATAGGAAGTGGCTGTAACAATCCACATGGAAGTTTATGAGGAACCTTTGAAACTGCACAGACAGAGCAGGCTTCTACATAATCTTTAAATTGTGTCCTGAGTGACTCCCACCAAAATGACCCGGAAATGGCGGATACAGTTTTATTAATACCCGGATGCCCAGCGGTCACATTGTCATGGAATATCTTCAGCACCTCTTTCCTGTCAGGCAATGGAATAAACAATTTAAATTGAGGTTTGTTGCAAGGTGCCTGGGGCTGAGCCGCCACGATAGCACGGAGCAAAGGGGACGATAAAGAAAGGACAGTGGATGCAATAATACACTCAGGAGAAATAATAGGGGATGTCTCTTGTTCTAGATCTGATTCAACGTCAAATTGTCTAGACAAGGCGTCAGCTTTAACGGGGTCTATAGTTGATAATGAAGTTAAAGCGAGACAAAAATAATAACCATCTAGCTTGTCTAGAAGACAGTCGTTTGGCACTTACTAATTTGAGCACTTAATAATATAAGGGAATTTTTAACACAAAATTAATTAAACACGAGACGAAGAATATAAAAAAGATAAAAAAACACACTGGTAATAAGGTAAAATAGTAATTTATTTTATTTTTTTTAAAAAGAATTAACAATATTGGGGATATCACTTGAAAAGATATAATAAACGAGAATTGTAGATTATGCTAACGTAGTGTACCTATAATCTTAATTTTAATAATGACAGGAGACGAGTATTTTGCATAACTTTCTTGTATGCCTCCAGCAGCACAAGTCAATCAATAAACTTTAAACCAATCAATAACAGGTAACATCCATATATAAAGCCCTGACAGACACATTACTTCCACTTTCTTTGATGCAAAAACAGTCTATATCAATGTCAGGGAACATAACCAAAGTCCTGAATAACATATATAACTCAAACTTGATCCGAAATGTGATGTATTCCAGCTTGTCCAATGTCGAATCCACCAATGATGTTCACACTGATAAGAACAGAAACAAGTGAAAGGTGATGGAAACAAACTGTTAACCACATTAAGTCCAATACCACGATATATATTTGTAACGGATCACCTGGCACCCCGACTGGGTACCTCCGTCGACGGATGCTCCTAGTGCTTTCCGAGGGCTCCAAGCACTCCACTTGACACCATAAGCACTGCAGACACCACGAACCGCAGCAACTTGGTTGGGGTCTCGCTGTCTCCTACCCACCCTGGACCTATGACAAGGCTCCAGGTTCCAGTGGGTGAACCTCTCTTTCCCCAGAGAGTGAAGCAGGAACAGGAATGAGCTCTTACAAGAGCTTAGTGATTATTCAGGGAAGTATAAGGAGCATTGCAATCCCTTGCAGATTCCCCCAATAAGAGACAGGACTGTAGATTGAGGGTGAAGTAGAACTGAAGGTTTATTGCCACAGCCTGGAATATATACAGTTTTTCAGGTCAGAGGCACACCCCCTGGACCTGATGGAAAACAGGGACAAAAGGAACATACGCCAATAAAAACATAGTTTTACATTCAGTCACTCCCATACAGTGTACACAATCCCTCCGCTCTTCCTGTGATATAATTAACGAAGACAATGGACTAACTCAATTAACCACATGTATTTCGATACTGGTTCTGGATAGTATGAAGCTTTGTGACATACCAAAGGTCCTGAAGTGGAATATGAGCCGCCAAAGTCTCCAAAGTCCAGAGATGGAGTCAATAGGTCCAGGAAGCTCCTTTGATTCTGCAATAGTGGCGAGGTGAGTGTCACCTAGGTCTCTGCGATGCGAAGATGATCAAGGACTCTCGTCAACATCGAGAAAGGTGGCACGCATATGCCCCTTGCGTTGGCTCAGGTTGGAGACATGCGTCCACATTGAGGTCCAAAAGCCGATCCAGTCATATCGTGTTATACCAAGGTGTCCCGTTGCCAGTCGCTGGCATGAAACCCAGTCCGCGAGTTAGGTGATCTCCTGAGAGAACTCTGGTCGGACAGTAACCTTGCGTGGAAGTTAGAAATGGTAAATGTCCTTCATTATTACTACAAGAGTCCGAGACCAGACTCCGCCCAGGCAGTTTATGTATTAAGTCGCTGAAATACTGTCCATGTGTAGGAGAATACAACAATCGACATGTCCTTGGCTAGCTGTTGGTTGCAGATGATCCCGCCACCAGTCGTCTCTTCCCCAGACCATGGGTCTCCGGTAGGAGTATGTGCAGTGATCTTCCCAGCCATAGAGGCTGATGGTCGATTACAATATGAAATCTGGTGCGGATCCGAAGATGGTTCTGTCGTTCCATGTCGGTATATGTGGGAGCCATCATGAATTTCCATTCACCCCTCTGGTGACACCATCATCCAGTGGTCCTAGGAGTGCCTTGTCCCCAGGTAATAGTCTTTGGGGTATTGCATAACCCGGAAGTGTAGTCCCTGGGAAGGTCACCTGTCTAGCCAGGAACCGAAGGGGAATTAAGTTCTTGTGGAGTAAGTAACGCGTCTCCCTGCAAATTCCGGTCCTTTCATATAAGCCATCGAATCCCAGCATGTTGACTAGATAGGTAAGGCAACGGATTCCTTTGTGGCAAAGGTGCGCCATGACTGGCTACAGAAGTTTCTTGAAGTACCATGGGTTGAACCCTTACCGGTAGACCCATAATTGACACGGTCGCTCTCGTCAATGAAACAAAAGGAACAGATGGCTCCCTGGTGCGACTAGCATGGACAGATATGTGTCTCTCCAATGCATATGAGTAAACCCATCTTTGGTGTGGAGGAGATCTCCCAGCAGATGAGTACCATCTGTCTTGAAGGGCCATACACCCAGGATACATTGGGTAGGCGTAGGATGGTGACAGGTTGGTAGTCTCCCGACTACTTTTGACCATAAAGATATCGCTGAGTTAACGAGTGATGTCCAGAGTGAATTGCCCAGTGCTTCTTGAGAATAAGGTGTAAGTCTCCTCATCTATGAGGTTTGTGGTCCTCCGATACCCATAGAGGTAGACGGTTATGGGAAAGGTGAACTTCGACCCCCAAGGGCTGAACAGATATCCTGATAAAGTCCCACTGGGTCGTTCTGCCCGGGAGTATAGAGGAATTCTATGACATATCCTCCGACCATTTGGAGTATTCTAGCATCCGTAGAAGTTGCTTCCCAATTTGAGAAATAAGGTAGACCTTTGCCCATGGTTACATCATGAGAGCGTTGAAACAGGAGAAATTTCTTCAGTAATGTTAGGAACCACTCTCTGAACAGGAGATCATTAGCCAATGGACCCCATTCCTTTTCCCCAACTCTATGAGTTTGGTGTCCAACTTGGAAAGTTTTCTGTAGTGTTGTGCTACGTTGTTGGGGAGAAGTTAGTGAGGGTGTGTGGCCTGGAGTTGAACATGCTGTCTTATTTTCATAGGCTTTGTAACCAGAAGTGTATGAATCGTGTCCGATTTCGACGATCTCTGTGTGTTTTCCGACCGTGCGGCGGTCAAGCCATTTGAACACCCTGGGTGTTGGAAATACTGTCCTTTTCTCTGTCCGCGGATTTGCAGGAGACCTCTCCTTTGACCGTGGATTTTAAGGAATCTTCCTTATAAAAGCGGGGTTAGGCCATTTCGAACAATCTTTCGGGCATATCGGGGATCCGTTTCCGGTCTCGCCTTTAATTATTATGAGGGTCGGTGATGGTATCCTTCCCTTATCCTTTGGATACGGGTATTTGGTCTTAGGGGCCTTGTAGCTCATAAGTTCATTGGCAAGTGGGGCACCGTGGCTCACCATCTCTGGAAGACCCTGACCCTGCATCTTGGGGATTGCTGTTTCTGCTGAGGCTGCATTTAACATAGTGGCATTTAACATAGGCTGAAAGTCTTGAGTGAGAGGCTGGGTGAGTTCCTAGCGATGTGTGTCTGGTGAACCTTTCAGTCTGCTGAATATATATAAGGTTCAGGTACATGTGTAAATGTGTTAGGACACATAGTGCACCTCCACGTATAACCGAGGGTCACCCAGGTATTAGGGCAATCACAGCCCACTGTAGGTGAGGCAGTAATGGCAGACATGCTACAGGATGAATTTAGGTGAATCTTCCGATTTCACCAGTTACATCAGCCAAAAGAGGTTCCCTATTAGATCTGGTATTAGTTGCCACACGAACTACGTTGTATATTTATTGCAATCTCCGTGTGGCAAAAAATACGTGGGAAAAAAACCAAAAGACCCCTTAAGATTCGTCTTATGGAACATATAAATAACATCAGAAAAGGCATGACCACTCACTCTGTGCCGGTCCATTGTAACTCGTGTCCCTTCTTTAACTGGAGAGACTTCGAACAAGTATCCCCATATTGGAGAGGAGAGATTAGAGATCTTAAAGGAACACTATAGTCACCTAAATTACTTTAGCTAAATAAGGCAGTTTTAGTGTATAGATTATACCTTGCAATTGCACTGCTCAATTCACTGTCATTTAGAAGTTAAATCACTTTGTCTCTGTTTATGCAGCTCTAGCCATACCTCCCTTGGCTATGATTGACGAAGCCTGCATGAAAAAAAAACTGGTTTCACTTTCAAACAGATGTAATTTACCTTAAATAATTGTATCTCAATCTCTAAATTGAGCTTTAATCACATACAGGGAGTGCAGAATTATTAGGCAAATTAGTATTTTTTTTTTTTTTTTTTTTAAATTCTTTATTTTTATAGTGCATATGAGATAACAACATGCATGGGGTACCCCAAAGGCAATCCACATGCTATTTGGAACATTTTCACAAACAGGGGTACGTTAAAGCTTGCACTTTTTTATATTTGGTATGCATATAATCTGACTTAATCACGGGTGAGCTTTGTTAAATGTAGTTAACATTGAGTATCACGCTGGTTTAGACATGCAACACATAGCTTATTCATGCTACAAATTACACCCCGCGGGCCCAAAAGCTAGTGGACAGAGGGGTGACAAAGGAGCCTGAGAGCATGGCATGCATAATTACGTTTAAGCTGACTAGTGAGCCATTTGTGAGCTGCAAATACAGGCTTAGTAAGAATATATAAAAACAGGCATCGTTAGACGGCTTAGGATATATCTTAGAGTGATCATTAAGCTAGGTCTAAGTTGAGCATTTAATACTAGTGAGATTGGACATTTTACGTTTAGAATACCTGCTTGGCCATCCGAGTAGGTAACATTTGTGTATAAGCAGGTTTAGACATATGATATTGCAGGTAAAGTCGTTGCTCAGTATGATACTGCTCATTGTAGTGGGTGTCTCTCCCTCACATTATGCTATGTAACACGCTTGTGCCTCTCTATGCAGTGAGGTGAGGTGTGCCTGCTGTGGGTATTGTCTTGTGTTACATGTATGTGTTGTTTTGCCTATTGATTGTGCTGGTTTGCTGCTATGTATGTCCTAGTGTGTATGTGTCTGCGGGTACCGTCATTAGCAGCGTGTGTAGGGCTGAGACAATGTTTTAATGTCCATCTTGAGTCCAGGAACAACTTCCAGCATGAGCCTGGTCCTAGCCTCGGTAGTAGGCGCTTAGGGCTTCAGGGGACCTGGCAGCAAAGTCCATTTGCGCTTTTCTTAGGGAGTTGGGCACTTCTGGGGGTCTATTTCTGCCACTTGTGATGTGGGTGCTTCCTTTGAAAGCCGCTGTCCTCCCCATGTACGGGTCACTGTGCATCACGATGCGGGGTGTCCCCCTGTGTTGCTGGGTCTGCTGTTTCCCAAGATGAAGCTTCTGGGTGGCTGCAGTCTGGGAGGGCTCCTGTGGCAAGGTGACGTGGTTTCGCTGGTTTCTCTCGTTTCCCGCCCTTTGTCTTACGGTTTGCAAGTGCTTGCCGGTGTTTGTTGCCTTTTGTGGTAAGTTGCTGACCTGTCGTGAGGGCTTGTGCCGTCTACCAACCGGCTCTTCCATTTGGCTGGCCCTGCAGTACCTGGCGGGTCTTTTTACTCGTGTCCGCGTGGTTGCGGGCTGTCCGCCATTTTGGAGTGCTTGTGGGCTATGCTTTGTGGCCCGGCGTGCATTGGAGCACGGCAGACAGCATTGGTGGTCGCCCGTGGGGACCGGGATAACCCCCACCGGTCCAAAAGGGGGGGGGGGATCGCAGGACGCCGTTCGGAGACCTGGGGGGAGCGGCCGTCTTCCCCCAGCTCAAGCTCGTGTAGGCCCCAGGCCTTTTTCGGGTTACTCCGGTGCCATACCGTGGTATGATTGGTATCCACGTGTGTGTGTCCATCTTGTGGGCAGTTTGGTTGTAGTTTTGGGTCGGTGGCTGCTCTTGGCACCGAGTTGGCTCCGATTTTCTGGCCCAGATCCTGGAGCTCAGACAAAACATGTCTGATCTGTTCGGCAGTCAGGCTCCGCCCCCGCAAATTAGTATTTTGACCACATCATCCTCTTTATGCATGTTGTCTTACTCCAAGCTGTATAGGCTCGAAAGCCTACTACCAATTAAGCATATTAGGTGATGTGCATCTCTGTAATGAGAAGGGGTGTGGTCTAATGACATCAACACCCTATATCAGATGTGTATAATTATTAGGCAACTTCCTTTCCTTTGGCTAAATGGGTCAAAAGAAGGACTTGACAGGCTCAGAAAAGTCAAAAATAGTGAGATATCTTGCAGAGGGATGCAGCACTCTTAAAATTGCAAAGCTTCTGAAGCGTGATCATCGAACAATCAAGCGTTTCATTCAAAATAGTCAACAGGGTCGCAAGAAGCGTGTGGAAACACCAAGGCGCAAAATAACTGCCCATGAACTGAGAAAAGTCAAGCGTGCAGCTGCCAAGATGCCACTTGCCACCAGTTTGGCCATATTTCAGAGCTGCAACATCACTGGAGTGCCCAAAAGCACAAGGTGTGCAATACTCAGAGACATGGCCAAGGTAAGAAAGGCTGAAAGACGACCACCACTGAACAAGACACACAAGCTGAAACGTCAAGACTGGGCCAAGAAATATCTCAAGACTGATTTTTCTAAGGTTTTATGGACTGATGAAATGAGAGTGAGTCTTGATGGGCCAGGTGGATGGGCCCGTGGCTGGATTGGTAAAGGGCAGAGAGCTCCAGTCCGACTCAGACGCCAGCAAGGTGGAGGTGGAGTACTGGTTTGGGCTGGTATCATCAAAGATGAGCTTGTGGGGCCTTTTCGGGTTGAGGATGGAGTCAAGCTCAACTCCCAGTCCTACTGCCAGTTTCTGGAAGACACCTTCTTCAAGCAGTGGTACAGGAAGAAGTCTGCATCCTTCAAGAAAAACATGATTTTCATGCAGGACAATGCTCCATCACACGCGTCCAAGTACTCCACAGTGTGGCTGGCAAGAAAGGGTATAAAAGAAGAAAATCTAATGACATGGCCTCCTTGTTCACCTGATCTGAACCCCATTGAGAACCTGTGGTCCATCATCAAATGTGAGATTTACAAGGAGGGAAAACAGTACACCTCTCTGAACAGTGTCTTGGAGGCTGTGGTTGCTGCTGCACACAATGTTGATGGTGAACAGATCAAAACACTGACAGAATCCATGGATGGCAGGCTTTTGAGTGTCCTTGCAAAGAAAGGTGGCTATATTGGTCACTGATTTGTTTTTGTTTTGTTTTTGAATGTCAGAAATGTATATTTGTGAATGTTGAGATGTTATATTGGTTTCACTGGTAAAAATAAATAATTGAAATGGGTATATATTTCTTTTTTGTTAAGTTGCCTAATAATTATGCACAGTAATAGTCACCTGCACACACAGATATCCCCCTAAAATAGCTATAACTAAAAACAAACTAAAAACTACTTCCAAAAATATTCAGCTTTGATATTAATTAGTTTTTTGGGTTCATTGAGAACATGGTTGTTGTTCAATAATAAAATTAATCCTCAAAATTACAACTTGCCTAATAATTCTGCACTCCCTGTACAGGATGCTCTTGCAGGGTCTATCAAGCTATTAACACAACAGGGGATAAGAACATCTTAATTAAACAGAACTTGCAATAAAGAAAGCCTAAATAGGGCTCTCTTTACAGGAAGTGTTTATGGAAGGCTGTGCAAGTCACATGCAGGGAGGTGTGACTAGGGTTCATAAACAATGGGATTTAACTCCTAAATGGTAGAGGACTGAGCAGTGAGGCTGCAGGGGCATGTTCTGTACACCAAAACTGCTTCATTAAGCTAAAGTTGTTCAGGTGACTATAGTGTCCCTTTCAGTTGTCGCAAAGAGAAACCTATGGGATTTACCAATTGGATTCTCTAGAACCTAAAGGGATGAATGTTGATATAGATCTAGCCTGTTTTATGATATAGCACTGTTCTCTTTTTTCCATCTGCCACCACTTATTGTTTGTATATACAAAAGGAATCAGACACTAGGGTTTGTCTGGAATTTTTGGGGGAAGGGATTTGCACCTCTTCTCTAGAAGAGAGATACAACCTTTTTCTTTCTATTTTTTCTCTAATAAAACTTGAAATAATTTTGCATACATGGAGCAATACCCTCTTTACTTAAATGTTGGAGGAAGCTCCGTTATTTGTGCGGAATAACATAAGTAAATAATTATGCCACTATTATATATACACATCTTCCACTCAAACTAAGATTTTCTTTTATATTTTCACTAGCCAATTTTCATACCGTGTTTCCCCGAAAATAGGACCTACCCCGAAAATAAGCCCTAGCCGAATTTTCGGGGTGGGCTGCAATATAAGCCCTACCCCAAAAATAAGACCTAGGCAGGGCCGGCCCTTTAAATGCCTCAGCCGCCTGAGCGCTCTATAGAGAGCGCTCAGACGGCTGCCGCACTGCCTCACCTCCCCTTCCCTGTAGCGTCGCCGAGCTCCTCTCCGGTCCGCGACCTGCCCGGACTGACAGGAAGTGCACACTGAGTGTGCACTTCCAGGTCAGTCCGGCCGGGTCGCAGACCGGAGAGGAGCTCGGCGACGCTACGGGGAGGTGAGGAGAAGATGGAGGAGGGGGGGGGGAGGGGGGAGTATTACAGGGAGGGAGGGGGGAGTATTACAGGGAGGGAGGGGGGAGAGCATTACAGGGAGGGAGGGATGGGGAATAATATTACAGGGAGGGGGGAGAATATTACAGGGAGGGAGGGGGTGTGTATTACAAGGAGGGGGGAGTATTACAGAGGGGGAGTATTACAGGGAGGGAGGGGGGAGTATTACAAGGGGGGAGAGTATTACAGGGAGGGAGGGGGGATAATATTACAGGGAGGGGGGAGAATATTACAGGGAGGGAGGGGGTGTGTATTACAAGGAGGGGGGAGTATTACAGGGAGGGGGGGAGTATTACAGGGAGGGAGGGGGGGAGAGCATTACAGGGAGGGAGGGAGGGGGGAGAGCATTACAGGGAGGGAGGGGGGAGAATATTACAGGGAGGGAGGGGGGAGAATATTACAGGGAGGGAGGGGGGAGAATATTACAGGGAGGGAGGGGGAGTATTACAGGGAGGGAGGGGGGAGTATTACAAGGAGGGGGCGTATTACAGGGAGGAAGGGAGGGGAGAATATTACAGGGAGGGAGGGGGGAGAATATTACAGGGAGGGAGGGGGGAGTATTACAGGGAGGGAGGGGGGAGTATTACAGGGAGGGGGGTGGGGAGTATTACAGGGAGGGAGGGGGGAGTATTACAAGGAGGGAGGGGGGAGTATTACAGGGAGGGAGGGGGGAATATTACAAGGAGGGGGCGTATTACAGGGAGGGAGGGAGGGGAGAATATTACAGGGAGGGGGAGGTGAGGGTCTCTGGGGGGGGTTACACAGCGCGGACACCGGTTAACAGACTGGCTCTAAGCCCTACCCTGAAAATAAGCCCTAGTGTGTTTTTTGTGATTAAAATTAATATAAGACCCGGTCTTATTTTCGGAGAAACACGGTATATATATAAACACTAGTCCTGTTTTATGGACTTTGCCTTTTTTTCTTCATAACTTTGTGATGAGAGATGCAATTTCCCCTTAATACTTGCACAGTACTTGTTTGTATTATGTATGACCAGTAGCTCAACATTTAACTTTTTAATATTCAATCTTCTCTTATCTCTATATGGTATATCTGCCATATTAATGTTATTTGAGCATCAGGTGTTATGTGGAACGCATATGAACATACTAATGGAATGCATATTGCGTTCAGGACATTCCGACCGGAACTGGAAGTGATGCAAATAACCGGAAGGAGGATGTGGAACGCACATTTGACCCGGTGGAACACAAGCTGGGCGGGTGAACTAACCCGCGAAAATCTACATCAATAATCTTATCCACATAATGACACTGAACACCAAGACCTATGGAATCATCCGACCATCCTGTCCACCAATGGAATCTTCTCAGACTTCAGCCACACCTGGATCGATCTTCAATCAATTTCATCTGACAATTGTATTTAATGGGACTGGGGGAGGGTGGATACTATGCATGTTTTTTTCATGTATTGCTGTATATTTTACTTTTATCTCTGATGAAGCCCACTGTGTTGGACGAAACGCGTTAGATTTTATTTATATACTTTTACTTCATTTTAATAGGCAACTGTGCCTTAATAAATTACATTTTTTATCTGGATCCTGACTCTGTATGCTGTAACATCTGAGCCTGCTAACTATTTGCCATCCTCCACGGTGGAAGCGGTCCAGTATAATCCCTTAGTGGATTTCAAGGCGTTCACTTCATTTACATCTTATGAGTGTAACCATTATTGCAGTGTGCTATTTACTCTAATGTACATCATTATGTGCTGTTTTTTCTTCATATTGTAGTTTTTAGCTGTATCCCTATTTCTACTTTATATTCATCTGACATCAAAGAGGTTCTGGTGGGAAAGACCTCCAGGGAAGCTATCCAGTTAAGTACATTTTATCTATTTTTCTGTGATTAATAGATTTTTTCTACCTAAGCAGTAATGGCAGACAGCCAGAAGAGGGGGTCACCCTCTATGCGACCAGGAACAAACTGTCGAGTTGAAATGGGGTGGTAGCCCCTGTAAAATAGGGAGACATGAGGAGTCTCAATACAGTGTTAGGGATTCATCCTAATTATGTCCCACTAAGTTGGAGTCAGTACCACTGAGTATGCGTGGAATAGATGTGTCCCCTAGTTGCATCATAGAAATTGATGTGGTATGGTGCTGTTCTGGCATGCAGTCCATATATAGCAACAAGAAGGGGGGTCACCCCTATTACGGTGTCTCTTTGATGTTAGAGTGCTTGGGGGGTCACTCCAGCTTAAATGGGGAGTCACCACAAGAAACTGTTTGCCATTACTTGGCGTGTATATATAAATAAGCTGGGGTTCACCTTAGCTATAGGGGGGTCACCCCAATAATAATAATAATGTGCGTAGTAATCCCTTGGGGTATGCACATCTGTGAGTGGGGGGGGGGGTCACCCCAGTAGTAAGGGGGGGACACCCCAATAATAAGTGCATAGTAATCCATTGGTGAATGCACATCTGTGAGTTGGGGGGTCACCCCAGTAGTAAGGGGGGGTCACCCCAATAATAAAGTGCATAGTAATCCATTGGTGCTTGCACATCTGTGAGTGGGGGGGTCACCCCAGTAGTGAGGGGGGTTCTCCCAATAATAAAGTGTGTAGAAATCCGTTGGTGAATGCACATCTGTGAGTGGGGGGTCACCCCAGTAGTTCGGGGAGTCACCCCAACAATAAAGTGTATAGTAATCCGTTGGTGAATGCACATCTGTGAGTGGGGGGTCACCCAAGTAGTAAGGGGGAACACCCCTTCATTGATAAGTCTCAGGATGCGGAAAGCCCGCCTGTGGAGTAACCCCTGTGTGCACAGTTTGAAGTGGAATAGTGAGAGACTATATATACATTTGAGGGGTACACCCCCTAGTAAGAAGGGGTTCCACCCCTTGGGAACACTGTTATAGTGTAGGGAAAGCATCCTGGTGATATAACATATATAACATTTATTATGTGATTACACAGATCTACATAATATACCTATTATACATATCATGTGATATATATATATATATATATATATATATATTCTATCTATTACACATATCATTATCATACATATACACCATCTAAAGTACATGCTATAAACACACCCTGTGAGTGAACATCTATTACACATAATACACACTATTTACATGAATATCACAACTCCTAACAGGCATTGAAAACCCTGCAGGAATTGTGTAGAACAGCCCAGATTGTGGGAATACCAATCTGGGTAAATTAAGATGGCCGCCGTGAATCTCGCGAGATTCAAGATGGCTGCCGTTTGAGCACAATTTTGCCGGTGCGGCCCGATATTGCGGCCCGTCTGAGTATATAAAGGTGCCCCCCAAGCTCACCCCTGGCCCGCAGTACCCCTCAGGCTAACCCCAGAACCGCTCGAAAACGCAAAAAGCGGTGCGATCGTGGCAAAAACGTGGTGCGCAAGTAAATGGGAGTGAGTGAGAGGCATGCAGAGCTAAGGCTCAGACACCTAGTAGGGAAGATCAGGCTCTGGGTAGCAGAAAAAAACCCATAAAATAAGCATTAAATAGATATAGGAATAAAGGGGAGGGGACAGGGGGGCAAACAAGTATAAATAGAAATCCAGGAAACTAAATCCAAGTACAATACAACAAATTTAATAAAATCTGCTCAGAACAAAATACTCTGACCTGGGTCTAGCTGAAGCAGCAAAGAAAGAGGAAGTCATGTGTCTATCAGGGCTTTATATATGGATGTGAGACATGTTACTGATTGGTTTAAAGTTTATTGATTGACTTGTGCTGCTGATGGCATAAGTAAAGAAAGTTATTCAAAATATGAAGCCTCCTGTCATGTTGTAAAATTAGGATTAAATAATAAAGAAGAAATATAGAATTAACCACAAGACAAAAACTTAAAGAAACATGGAATTATTTAGTGAATTTTATTGAAGTAACACTTATTAATACGAGCACTCTGAGAAGGGAATATAAATATGAGATCAAACATATTAGCAACCATGTAAAATGTAATTTAATGTTATTTTTCTCTATTTTTACCTTGGATATAGTAAAATAACATAATCTGCATGGGTCTGTTTCAGACTCTACTTTACGCCATACGCAATGGCGTAGGTTTCAACGAAGAGCAAACAATTTTGGTTTACTCGATGGTTGACGGTACATATCTTCCTCTTCCTTTTTTAATTCTTTATTTTTCTTGTGCGTGTAATTACAACATGCTTGTAGCGCCACAACAGCATGTACAAGCTTTTCAGTGTCATACAATCAAACAATGTCATGGTAGTTTAAACAGCACATTTCAATTTTTTTGTAAGATATAACAGGCTTGGTACAAGGGAATAAAACTGATAGCTGAGTTATGCATGCTTAGTTAAGTAGTTATTATGAGATTATTAAGTTACAGGCTATGTAGAATAACGTCATATAGATTTCTCTACACTGCTTAAAATTTACCACAGGGGGGCAGCGAGTCACTGAGCTTGCCAGATAGAGTATATATGTTGGCTTAGACTTTTTAAGATGTTTTATCACTGCAGATCTGCATGGAAACCAACTGTGTTTAAATCTAAAATAATATTAAAAGGGAGATGCTATCTAAACAATATACAGTAGTAGTATCTGTGCCACCAAGTGGGGCCGAGGCAGGGGGGGACTAGGATGTGGGTTTTTCTTAAACCTGAAGAAATAGCATTTAACAGTATAGCCTCGCGTATCTTTAGCTGTTGTGCCTCATTTAGCGTGCTAGAGCCTGTAGCAATGCGTTATACATTATGCATGAGAGGTACTTGCATTTGCCTGGGTTTGCAATTATAACGTTCAACCTGAGCGTGTGATGGCCGATATAGGCCGGGGGTAAAAGGGATTTTTTGTAACTTTTTTGTTGTTGTTGAACAGTATATGTGGTAAATATGGCAAAATGTCTGTTTTTAAATGTTGTCTTTTTGGAAAATACTACTCATCTAATAGAGGAACATTGAGGGGAAGAGAGATTATAGACAGGAGGAAATATGGTAAAACTGCGATCAGTTAATACCCAGGGTCTTAATTCCCCATATGGTAGATGCAGGACCGGCCTTAGGGGTGTGCGAGCTGTGTGGCCGCACAGGGTGCCATGGAGCAGGGGGCGCCCTGTGACCGACACAGCTCACACATTGCCGGCTCTCTGGGTGGAGGATTTCATTATTCTCCACCCGGGATAAAAAAACAAACAAAAAAACATTTTGGTGGGTGGGGCTTAGCGTGAGGTGGGGCTAAATGACAGTGGGGGTGGGGCTAGAAGTGCCAGGTAACTGCTGCACGGGAGGCAGGAAGGAGTACCCGCTTCCCAACAACCAGTCTCTAGGAGCTGCACTGCCTCCACTCCAACATAATGAACAGAGGTAACTATGTGTGATTGTCTGCCTGAGTGTGTGTGTGTGTGTGTGTATGTCTGCATGTGTGTGTGTGTGTGTGTGTGTGTGTGTGTGCATGTCTGCCTGTGTGTGTGTGTGTGTATGTCTGCCTGTGTGTGTGTGTCTCTGCCTGTGTGTGTGTGTGTCTCTGCCTGTGTGTGTGTGACTCTCTGCCTGTGTGTGTGTGACTCTCTGCCTGTGTGTGTGACTCTCTGCCTGTGTGTGTGTGACTCTCTGCCTGTGTGTGTGAGTGACTCTCTGCCTGTGTGTGTGAGTGACTCTCTGCCTGTGTGTGTGAGTGACTGTCTGCCTGTGTGCATGTGTGTGGCTGTCTGCCTGTGTGTGGCTGTTGGCCTGTGTGTGGCTGTTGGCCTGTGTGTGGCTGTTGGCCTGTGTGTGGCTGTCTGCCTGTGTGTGGCTGTTGGCCTGTGTGCGTGTGTGGCTGTCTGCCTGTGTGTGTGTGTGTGTGTGACTGTCTAACTGTGCGTGTGTCTGTGTGTGAGGCTGTGACTGTCTGCCTGTGTGTGAATGTGTGTGTGTGACTGTCTGCCTGTGTGCATGTGTGTGGCTGTCTGCCTGTGTGTGTTTGGCATGGGTATAGACAAAAATGGGATACAGCTGAATAACTAGAAAAAAAAGAATACATAGCACATAGTGAAGTACATTAACAATAATTGGATTTAACCCACAAAGATTGCACTCACGAGATGGTGTAGGGTAATGCGCCTTTAAGCCCACAATGGGCTGAAATGGTATTTGCCTTCCACGGATAGGTTGCTCTGTCTTTCACAGGAAATGGAAGAATGCCAATTGAAATGTAAAAACATTTTTTCTTTATTCAAAAGGCAGTAAATAGCCTTGAAAAATTCAATCGGTAAAATTTAAAAATAACTGCAATCTAACGCGTTTCGTCCAAACAACTTGGACTTCATCAGAGAAAATTCTGCAGTTTAAACAATCACATAAAATACAAAGCATGCATAATCCCACCCCCAACAGAGTCCCTTAAATACAACCAGTCCGTGTGTTGATTGGAGAATTCTCTCCTGGAACCACTTCTCCCATCAGGGTATATTGCCTCCAGATGGCTCTCATTCTGTAATTTCGCGGCAAAAAAACATAGCCGTTTTTCGTCCGTCTGGTTCATCTAGGTTTACGTTCCAAATGTCCGTTTCCGGTTGCGTTCCATGCGCATACTTCCGGTTGCGGACGGCGACGTACGTCGTGGCGCCAACGTTGCGTTCCAAATGCGGCATATGCGTTCCAAGCATGAAACAGCCGCTCGAGTAGTTAAATGACTGAAAATAATCTCAAAATAATCGCAATCAGTCATCAGACTTTCAAATTAAAAGTAAGGACTTATAAACAACAAAGAAATATATCATCATCCAATAGAGCTGTAGGACTTTCATCTTCTGCCAATTGCTATAGTATAAATATATACATAGACTACAAAAAATATATAATAGGAAAAAAAAAAAAAAAAAAAAAAAAAAGTTTGGCAGTCTGCCTGTGTGTGTGTGGCTGTCTGTAGCTGTCTGCCTGGGTGTGTGCGTGTGTGTGACTGTCTGTCTGCCTGTGTGTGTGTGGCTGTCTGCATGTAACGGCGAGTGTGTGACACTGTATGTGTGGCTGTATGTACGTGACTGTCCATCTGTACCTGTCTGTGTTTGTAATTGTCTGCCTGTAACTGTGTGTGTGTGACTGTCTGCCTGCAACTCTGTGTGTGTATATGTATGTAATAAACATTTATTTTAAAATCATTTTTAATTTAATAAATCCCCTATACAATCACTACACTTCTATACACACACTATACATGGATGACAGGGGAGAGGGGGGCGCTTCGAAGAGGTTTCGCACAGGGTGCCCAAAGGCCGGCCCTGGGTAGATGTGGCATTTTAACAGGAAACATACTGGAGATTAGGAGAAAAAATAGATTTACAGGGAAAGATTTCTCAATTCTACTCCAGGCTCCAAGTAATGATAAAAAACTGAGAGAAGTAGCCACAGTGATAGTTAAATCAATAAATTTTGAACTGATATTTCAGATATTAGACCCAAAAGGATGGTACATGATATTGGTGTGTAAATTGAATGAGGAGATTTTTACATTAGTTAATATATAACTACCTAATATCTCTCCAGTGTGTCTCCTTAAGAAAATATTGGGTGATGTTGAAAAAGTCAAAAAGGCAATGGTAATTGTAGCAGGGGATTTTAATTGTGTTTCTGACGTGGATATGGACAAAAATTATTTAAAAGGTACGCACACTAACACATATTAAATTAAGAAACAAGAATCTATGCTTACAAATATCCTAAATTATTTTGATTTATATGATGCGTGGAGAGTTTTCCATCCGGGAGAGAAGGATTGTACCCATTTATCTAGGGTACATCTTTCATACTCCCATATTGATGTAATATGTTGTAATCAAATATTATTGAAGAAAATAAACAGAGTTAATATAATTAATAATACCTGGTCAGATCATAACATTCTCATCTTAAAATGGAAATTAAAGACAGATTTAAATTTAATAGAAGACCGCCATGGAGACTCAATGAATTCTTATTAAATTAAAAAAAAAATAGAGGTAAAATAGTAAATCTAATATCGCTATGTTTTAAAGAAAATAACCTAAAAGAT
Source organism: Pelobates fuscus (assembly GCF_036172605.1). Taxonomy (NCBI): domain Eukaryota; kingdom Metazoa; phylum Chordata; class Amphibia; order Anura; family Pelobatidae; genus Pelobates; species Pelobates fuscus. The sequence continues at coordinate 180,666,027 of NC_086317.1, read as the reverse complement.
ACAACACTGGAAAACAATTGGTGCGCCTTTAAGGCGGTCATCGGAGGTCATCTAATTAAGTTAAATCAAGAACTAAAATTGAAACAGGAAAAAAACTGATTTATATATTATTTTTTGATCTGTCAAATAAGAATAAATTACATCCATCTAATAACACATACACAGGAATTCTAACAGAAATTAATTCTAAATTAAAACAAAATGTTAAAGCAATGACAAAAAAAATCTTATGCTAAAGGTAATAGAGTGATAAATTACCATCTAAAAAAACTCACGAAAAATAATACAAAAAATAAGATAACAAAATTAATTGTAGACAATGAAATTCTAATGTCTCCAGAAATGACACTTGAGGCCTTTAATAACTATTATAAATCTTTATATAACATAGAAAATCATCTGCAAGATTCAGACATAGATACATATTTTCAAAATCTAAAATTCCCAAAATTGACAGACTCCCAAAAAAACTACCTATACATCTACAAGAAGTAGAACAAGCCATAGCCAGATTACAACTTCAAAACCAACTTCAAAAACACCAGGTCCAAACAGTCTTAGTAACATCTTTTATAAGACAATTGAATTGAATTTAACAGATCAGTTAACATCTACATTTAACTTCATAGTACATCAAGGCTACTTTCCAATCAAATTAACAAAAGCAAATATATTCCCAATTCTTAAACCCATTAAAAATCCAGCATGCTTAGAAAATTATAGGCCAATATCTCTTTTGAATAGAGATATTAAAATATTTGCTTCAATCCTAGAAGAAAGGCTAAAACCAACTCTAAATAATCTGATTCACCCAGACCAAATCGGTTTTATTCCACATATATTTTCAGGATATTATGGATATAATGGATTCAGTAGAAATATCAGGTGTTCCCCTGCTGACTCTGTCGATTGATGCTGAAAAAGCTTTTGACAGAGTCAGATGGGGATTTATGAGTAAATCACCCAAAAAATTGGCATAGAGGGCTGGATGCATCAAGTAATTATGTCTATATATTATTTCCCATTAGTGAGAACTGTCGGAAATGGTATTCTTTCAGACTGGTTCGCATTAAACAACGGAACTAGACAGGGCTGCCCACTTTCTCCAATTCTTTGTCTTATCAATTGAACCGCTAGCAATGAAAATCAGATAGAATCAAAAAAATTTAAGGCTTTTCAACAAATCATAAACAATATAAAATACATTTATATGAAGATGATGTCCTCCTGACATTGACAAATCCAAAGCAATCTCTAACAAGCCTTATGGAAGAAATTAATATTTTTAGTAAAGTGTTTTAAATCAACATACAAAAATCTACAATTCTATCTAAAAATGTAGATCCAGATGTAAAAAATCAAATAAGAAGTCAGTATAATTTTACATGGATAACACATAGTTTCCAATATCTGGGTATAAAAATAACAACAAATTTAAACAAACTGATGGAATTAAATATTAAAATTAATTTTATAGAACTGTTGAAATCTACAAACCATCTATTAAAAGAATGGAGGAAAGTGGAGCTCTCCTGGTGGGGCTGAATAAATTTAATTAATTCATACATCCTCTTTATTCCAAATGATCCCCCTGTCAATTCCTAAAATATGGTTGACAATGGTACAATCAAGCTTTATAAACTTTGTGTGAAAGGCCAAGACCCCAAGAATAAGTCAGAAAGTATTATCTTTGAAAAAAATAAAGGAGGTCTTGTATTCCCGGATATAAGAAAATTATATCGAGCTAGTATATTAATCCATATTTATAGAATGCAAATTTGTTCCCCAGAGTTAGAAGGTTGGCAGGAGTTAGAGAAAAAAGCAATAGGAGGTACAGATTTATCTTTAACTATATGGAATACAAAAGAAAAACAGTTGATACTATATTTAAGCAATAAGAGTACAATTCTAACTCAAATAATAGAAGCATGGATTAATATAAAAAAAATCAAAAAATTACCTCAAAGTTAATAATAACATAAAAAAATTATATATTACAACTAACAACAAAAGATTTAGATTTAGGGGCGGAGCTGAAGGCCATGAGGAATGGCCGCTTAATCTATCGGCTCCTCCACGGGCAGACAAAACAAGCAGCTCCTGCCCGACCAAAAGCGAGGGATCACCCTATGAACGATGTCGCAACACAAACCCAGGCAGAAGAACGATAAAGCGATGATTCTTCACGGCGAAAAAAACAGCCAAAACGCAGCACCGGCAAGAAGGCCTGGAGCAAGATGGCGACCAGGACTCAGAGGGAAGCCAAGACTCCTTTGCCCCAACCCACGGCCTAAAGAGGTACGACACCCAGCTGACGGAATTCAAGCTCCAAGCAATGCTGGATGCCCAATTGGCACAACTGATAGCCCAATTCCAAACCTCCATTGCAGGCATACAAAGAGACATCCAAGATGTCACCTCCTGAACAACAGCCCTGGAGGGCAAATCGGAGGAGCAAGCCGCAGCGCACGACTCTTTGTCCGCACGGCTACAAAATATGGAAAACTTACCGACCTTGAAGACCACTCGCGTCGGAACAATCTGAGACTGAGAGGGATTCTAGAAACGGTGCCCGTATGCGACCTGCAAATATACGCGGCGGATCTGTTCCACAACCTGTGCCCAGATGTCCCGGCTGCAATGTTCTTGCTGGACAGAATACACAGGGTGGCGAAAGCCAGAACAGCACCACCAACAGCGCCCAGAGATGTGTTACTGAGAGCTCATTATCATCACATAAAGGAAGAAATACTGAAGGCCAGCCGCAACACTAATAATATATATCGGATACCCCATCGGGTATAACCAAAGTTTTACCTTACTGTCTCCACATACCATACCCCCCCCTTAACCCTCCACTTCCCCCAGTGCACACATAGCACCTCGCCAGGGGAGACACGACCCACATAAGCCACACCCAAGGACACAGAGACATAAGCTGCCATGAAAATAATTTCGTATAATGTAAGAGGGCTAAACACCCCGGCAAAACGCCATGCACTCTACAGGGAGGCCAAACAATTACAGGGTGACATATTGTTCCTCCAGGAGACACATTTTAGGCACACCGACCCACGCAGACTACAAGTTCGTCACTACCCCTACCAATTCCACGCCACGGCACAATCTAAATCTAAAGGGGTGGCAACTCTCTTTAGCAACCACTTATCCTTCTCCCTGATCAAGAAAGTGGCGGATACCGAAGGCAGATACCTAATAATTGTGGCCAAGATCAATGAACTGGTATACACCATAGCTAACCTATATGCCCCAAATGAGAAACAAACACAATTTCTAGCTCGTGTTCTAGACAAAATCGACAAAGTACGAGAAGGGGTTCTACTCATTGGAGGTGACTTCAATTGCGTACAAGACCACACGTTAGACTCCACCTCCAGCAAGACACCCACAAGGGTAGCTCAGCTCAAGAGAGAGGCAAAACGTTTAACCACTAAACTCACTAAGCATAACCTATATGACGTATGGAGAACCATATACCCTTCAGGTTCCCAATATACTTACCTTTCAGCGGTGCATAACTGCTACATGAGGATTGACAGATTCTATATAGGGGGTCCGCACTTTGACCGGGTACAGGACTGCGAAATAGGTGACATGACGTGGTCAGACCATGCCCCCATAACCCTGAAATTAAAAGATATCTTCGCCTTCAAACACAAACCCCCATGGAGATTAAATGAAACACTGCTGCGTAATGCCTCTTTTGTCAACCATGTGACTGACCAGCTGACGCAGTACTTTACCACTAATGACACTCCTGAGGTGCCAGGGCACACATTATGGCTCGCACACAAGGCTGTAGTGAGAGGCCTGTTTATCAAACAGGCATCACACCTTAAACGGACGTCAGATAGGCAGATGCACGATTAGGAGGTGGCCTTGAAAAACCTTAACAGGGCCAACTCGCAGGTGCCGTCAGACCGCACAAAGAAAGAAATCACACTCCTCCAAACGAAAATAAGAGAAGCCCATATAAAGAAAGCTAGCCTCAACATGCACAAACTAAAGCAGGTACACTACTCACAAGGAAACAAAACGGGGAAAATACTGGCTAATACACTAAAAAGCGCACAAGCAAAATCTAGGATCCCGTACATTATGGACGATCACAACAGCAAAATCATATCACCAATAGACATAGGGAACACATTTGCTCAATTCTACAGCTCCCTTTACAATCTTTCAGGAGACACCTCACTACACCACGCTACAGTAGACGAGGCAATACCTGGCTCCAATACAAACCACGACATTGACAGAAGCACAAAAGGAGACGCTGGCGGGCCCCATAGATAGGGAGGAAATAGAACGCGTGATTGCTCAACTGCCAGCCCACAAGTCGCCAGGACCAGACGGCTTACCCAACGGCTATTATAAAACATTCCGCAAACTCTTAATCCCACATCTCCAATCGATATTCAATGCCGCAATCCACAATGCACAACTGCCCCAGGAAATGCTAGGGGCCACAATTGTAACTCTGCCCAAACCTGGTAAAACACCAGACCGGTGTAAAAACTTCCGTCCTATATCCCTCCTCCATTCAGATGCCAAACTGTTCGCTAAGATCATTGCAAACAGAATGTCAAACATTCTTGCCACCCTAGTACATACTGACCAGTCAGGTTTTGTAAAAAGTAGACAGGGTACTGATAATACCAGACGGGTGATAGACGTGGTAGAATCCATGAAAAGAGAGGAGAAGTCCGGTCTCCTGCTTTCTCTGGACGCAGAGAAAGCTTTTGACAGGCTGGGGTGGAACTTCATGGAGGCAGTGTTGGCCAAATATGGGTTCCCCGCCCAGTTTGTGGCAGCGGTCAAGGCCTTATACAACCTGCCTACAGCGCGGGTACTATATGGAGGCTTCATGTCCGAGCAGTTCCCCATCTCGAACGGTACACGTCAGGGCTGCCCCCTTTCCCTTTTGCTCTATGTTCTCGCACTCGAGCCATTGGCAACTCTAATTCGTGTGAACACTAACATTAAAGGAATACACATAGGACGGTCCGAACATAAGCTTAGCCTCTTCGCCGATGACGTGCTCTTAACCATTACGGAACCAGAGACGTCCCTTCCAACCCTTATGAATTTGATAGACTCATACGGTAGAATGTCATACTACAAACTCAACAAAACCAAGACCCAGGCGCTGCCAATCAACATACCCCTTGCATTACTACACACGCTACAACAACACCACGATCTGGACTGGAGGTCAGACAATCTCACATACCTGGGGATAACAATCACCAAATGCTCGAGTAATCTCCATAAAGCTAACTACTCAAAAATGGGCACAAAACTGGAAGGGCAAATACATTTCCTGGCTGGGGCGCGCAGCAGCCTTCAAAATGATGCTACTCCCGAAACTCCAGTTCTTATTTAGATCCCTACCGATAGCCATCCCTAAGACATTCTTCAACACCCTACAAAGACAGGTAGATCGCTTTATCAATGGCCAACGCAAAGCCAGAACCTCCAGGTCGACGGCATATAAAAAACTTGGGGAAGGGGGAATGGGTTGTCCTGACATCCACGCATATTATAAGGCTACACTACTTACACAGGCTATTAGCACGCATGATGGTAATAACAGACCGCCATGGGCAGAGATAGAATCCCACTGGTCATTGCCGGAAGGGGTCCACCTCCTACTATGGATACCCAAAACCCTCCGCCCTAAAACACAAAACCTACTGCCTATGACAGCTGTGATGCTAAAGACATGGGACATCCATAAACGTTCATTCCTCTCCAAGGTCCCACTCTCCCTAGTCACGCCGCTCCGTTGTCTCAGATACCTCGCCCCAACCTTTGATAGCAGGGGATGGGAAAGTCGCGGCCTCACGCACCTCCACCACTTGTGGTCAGAGGACTCCCTAGCACAGTTCACACAACTGTGTTCCATCCATGACCTCCCCAAAGGACAATACATATCATACCTTCAAATACAAGCACTGACACGCCAAGTACAACATAAGGCACCAGAGACCAGCTCCACAATATGTCACTCATTGAGAAAATGTGTATAGGTATATTGCCTAAAAAGAGAGTGATATCGACTTGCTAAGACGTATTGACAAAAACCCCTACAGAGCAGCTACCGACCTACACATCCGCATGGGAAAGGGAACTAGGCTTTGTCATACCACGGGAAAAGTGGCTCACAGCCTTTAATGTACACAAAACCCTCACCCAATGCACGTCCCACATTGAACTTATCAGGAAGGTTCTAACAAGATGGTACATGGTACCTACGAAATTAGCCAAAGCTTACCATAACATAAGGGACATGTGTTGGAGATGTGGGGAAAGTGGGGGAAATATGTCACACATCTGGTGGGAATGCCCCACCCTACGGCCATATTGGGATAGGGTGGCCACCCTAATGACGGATGTCATAGGCAAACCGATACCTAGATCTATCGAGACCTTTGTCCTGTTCATGTTACCCAAGAGTCTAACATTAGCTCAAAAAACCCTTGCATTCTACATCCTTGTGTCCGCGAACCTGCTCGTTGCTCGAAAGTGGAAATCGACCAAGATCTCTAGCAGGGAGAAAATCATTACTCAAGTCTCCACTAATGGGCACTATGAGCAAATGGCACACCTGAGCTCGACAAGATCCCACCGGAAGCTGGAGGGGTGGGCCCACTGGGAAAAATGGGAGTCACAATACCTTACATGTGGAACTTTCACAGATGATGAGGACTGAAAGGCCGATCCCTTCCAGACCTACTTTGATATAATTTTGGGAATGGCCCCTCTTGACAGAGAGCGTTATGCTATGTTGTAGCCTTCCCCATGAACATAGGAACCCAACCCCCCCCTTCCTCCCCATGCTTTACTCTGCTTAGCCCTATGGTGGCACCCTACCTAGGTGCCCAGGGTATGACATCCACGATGCGCTAAGCGTACTGAACAGAGCATGCAAGAGAAGACCACAGTATGTTCACCAGACAGAGTCATTACTCTTCACAATACTCAACAACACATCAACTCTTCCCTACACACACTCACCACGGTTAAACAGTACAAGAATACGAGGAGTCGAACCACACCAGTGAAAACACCACTCGAGAGTGGTCCTCAGTTTACAATGTTATGAAGTTGTGTGTTAACCCTGTCGCATCTTGTAACAAATGAAACCTTTATACGCTGTACGAATGTTCACTGTTTACAGCCATGTACGCTGTATTTTGAAAATAAAAGAAATAAACATAAAAAAGTTTAAAAAAAAAGTGTTTATTCATGCATTGAAAGTACATCAAAATATTTTGACAGAAAGAAAGTGCATAAAGTAGTTCATATCCAATGTATAGTCCAGTATAGCAGGACTAACTGGATAGAGAATAAGATCTCTTTAGTCTGAGTGCAGCAGCTTGTATCAGCAACACCGAATGTTATTGGGACTGTAAGGTACTGCTCTCATGGAACCCTGACAGAGGGCTTTGGGCTCTGTGGATATGGAATACAGTTACTTTGTTAATTGCATGTAATTAATTTCTCTTTGATTGTGGTTCTGCTGTGCATGGTCCAGGAGAATCATATTCAAGAGAAAAGGAAGTTGCTGCTCAGTAAAATTATCATGCATTCTGAGGCGCATTGCCCATTTAGCTTTTCTCATGTTTGAGTATTTAACACCACAGCAAATTAAAAAATGAAAATATTTTAACCAAAAAAAAAAAGATTTAGATTTAAAATGATGGGAAAAAAAGGAATTGGGTTCATATTTAATCTTGTTGAACAATGTCAAGTTAAACCTTTTGCAAAAATAAGGGAAGAATACGATCTCCCCAGTTCCCAGATCTTTAACTATTTAAGAGTCAAAAACATTTTAAATAAATATCTAGTCCAGGAATACACAACTCCAATTTTTAAATTGGAAAAAGTATTTAATTATACAAAATTTGAAAAAAAAATGCTATAAAAATCACCAGAACTGGTAGCAAATATAGATTTTCCAAAAACAATTCCAGCTATACTTAAATGGGAAAAGGGTCTGGGAACAAGAATAGATTAAGAAGAATGGATAAAATCATTGTGTAATTCATCTTCAATAATTAAATTGAATACAAAATAGCCAACAGATGGTACTGGGTCCCAACTAGATCATCAAAAATCTCCCCTAATCAATCAGATCTATGTTGGAGATTCAATAAAAAAGAAGGAACCCATGTACATATATGGTGGGATTGTGCACTGGTCAAAGAAATATGAGAAAAATCGTATGAATGGTTTTGTGATATATCTGAAACATAATTAAATGGGACACTAAAAGAGGTCTTGTTACATATAAACTGGCCTAATATGTCTAAATCAGCAAAAATGCGACTTACCCATTTGTTAATAGGTGTAAAACTAATTATAGCCCCAAACTGAAAATCTAATTATAAACCCACTTGGAATAAAATAAATACTCAATTAATATCTCAAATCCAAATGGAATGAGAGATTAGTATAACTACTGTATATACTCGAGTATAAGCCGACCCGAATATAAGCCGAGGCCCCTAATTTTACCCCAAAAAACTGGGAAAACTTATTGACTCGAGTATAAGACTAGGGTGGAAAATGCAGCAGCTACTGGTAAATTTCTAAATAAAATTAGATCCTAAAAAAATTATATTAATTTAATATTTATTTACAGTGTGTGTATATAATGAATGCAGTGTGTGTGTGTATGAATGCAGTGTGTATATGAATGCTGTGTGTGTATGCAGTGTGTATATAATGAATGGAGTGCAGTGCGTGTATATGAGTGCAGTGTGTGTATATGAGTGCAGTGTGTGTATAATGAATGCAGTGCGTGTATGAGTGCAGTGTGTATGCAGTGTGTATATAATGAATGTAGTGCAGTGTGTGTATATGAGTGCAGTGTGTGAGTGCAGTGTGTATATAATGAATGCAGTGTGTATGTATGAGTGCAGTGTGTGTATGAATGCAGTGTGTATATAATGAATGGAGTGCAGTGTGTGTATATGAGTGCAGTGTGTATATGAGTGCAGTGTGTATGCAGTGTGTATATGAGTGCAGTGTGTATATAATGAATGCAGTGCAGTGTGTGTATGAGTGCAGTGTGAATGCAGTGTGTGTATGTGTGTATGTATGAATGCAGTGTTTATGCAGTGTGTGTATGAATGCAGTGTGTATGCAGTGTGTGTATATAATGAATGCAGTGCAGTGTGTATGAGTGCAGTGTGAATGCAGTGTGTGTATGTGTGTATGTATGAATGCAGTGTTTATGCAGTGTGTGTATGAATGCAGTGTGTATGCAGTGTGTGTATATAATGAATGCAGTGCAGTGTGTATGAGTGCAGTGTGAATGCAGTGTGTGTATGTGTGTATGTATGAATGCAGTGTGTGTGCAGTGTGTGTATGAATGCAGTGTGTATGCAGTGTGTGTATATAATGAATGCAGTGCAGTGTGTGTATGAGTGCAGTGTGAATGCAGTGTGTGTATGTGTGTGTATGAATGCAGTGTGTATGCAGTGTGTGTATGAATGCAGTGTGTGTATATAATGAATGCAGTGCAGTGTGTGTATGAATGCAGTGTGTGTGTGTGAGTGCAGTGTGTGTTATTATTATTTTTTTTATTTTTTTTTTTCGTCCCCCCTCCCTGCTTGTTAGCTGGCCAGGGAGGGGGGCTCTAACTCCCTGGTGGTCCAGTGGATGGGCTGTAGGAGGGGGGCTGTCAGGAAGCTGTAACTTACCTTCACCGCAGCTCCTGTCAGCTCCCTTCTCTCTCCTCCGTCCGTGCAGCTCCCAGGTCAGCTCCCTCTGCAACTCTCGCGGCCGCGCGGAGCGTTGCCACGGTAACCCGTGGCAACGCTCTGACCCCGCGGCTCTCGCGAGAGTTGCAGAGGAAGCTGACCTGGGAGCTGCACGGACGGAGGAGAGAGAAGGGAGCTGACAGGAGCTGCTGTGAAGGTAAGTTCCAGCTTCCTGACAGCCCCCGGTCCTTGTCTGTATTATGGCAATGAAAATTGCCATAATACAGACAACTGACTCGAGTATAAGACGAGTGAGTGTTTTTCAGCACAAAAAATGTGCTGAAAAACTCGTCTTATACTCGAGTATATACGGTATATTAAATTATCTAAAACAACAATATCTATGGGACAAATGGCTATCAAAGGTTAAATAAAGTATCAAAATCAATCAAAATCAAATAATAACCTAAATGAAAGCAATGAGTAGACCCTAAAGGCAAAATAAGCAAATTATTTGCGTTCATATCAGGTCTCTCTCTCTCTCTCTCTCTCTCTCTCTCCTCTCAGCGGTACCAGTGCCGTCCAGTGCCTGGGGGTGTCTAGAGCAGGGCCAGCCTTAGGGGTGTGCAAGCTGTGCGGTCGCACAGGGCGCCATGGACCAGGGGGCACCCTGTGGCCGACACAGCTCACACATGGCCAGTGTCAGGGGAGCTAAAACAGGTACCCGGGTGGAGGATTTCATTATTCTCCACCTGGGTCTATTAAAAAAAACACGGGGTGGTCCTTAACGAGCGGTGGGGTGGGGCTTAGCAGGAGGCGGGGCTAATACCTTCCCGAAGCCCCTGGTAACTGCTTCACAGGAACTGCATCCACTCCCCCTTCCAGCCATAAGGGAAAGAGGTAAGTCTGTGTGTGTGTGTGTGTGTGTGTGTGTGTGACTGCCTGCCTGTGTGTGTGTGTGTGTGTGTGTGTGTGTGTCTGCCTGCCTGTGTGTGTGTGAGACAATTTGCCTGTTTGTGTGATTGCCTGCCTGTGTGTCTGTCTGTGTGACTGCCTGCCTGTCTGTGTGTGTGTGTGTGTGTGTGAATGTCTGTCTGTGTGACTGCCTGCCTGTGTGTGTGACTGTGTGTGACTGTTTGCCTGTTTGTGTGACTGCTTGCCTGTGGCCTGCCTGTGTGTGTGTGTGTGTGTGTGTGTGTGTGACTGTCTGCCTGCCTGTGTGACTGTCTGTCTGATTGCCTGTGTGTGTCTGCCTACCTGTATGTGTGTGTGACTGTCTGTCTGACTGCCTCTTTTTGTGACTGCCTGCCTGTGTGTCTGTCTGTGTGACTGCCTGCCTGTGTGTGTGTGACTATCTGTCTCTGTGTGTCTGTGTGACTGCCTGCATGTGTGTCTTCCAGTCTGTGTGTGTGACTGTATGTCTGTGTGTGTGTATGTCTGTCTGTGTGTGTGACTGTCTGTGTGACTGCCTGCCTGTGTTTGTGACTGTCTGTCTGACTGCCTGCCTGTGTGTCTGCCTGCCTGTGTGTGTGTGTGACTGTCTGTCTGTGTGCCTGCCTGCCTGCCTGTGTGCCTGCCTGTGTGTGTGTGTCTGCCTGCCTGCGTGTGTGTGCGTCTGTCTGTCTGCCTGCCTGTATGTGTGTGTGTGTGTGTGTGTGTGTGTGGGACTGCCTGCCTGCTTGTGTGTGTGTGACTGTCTGCCTGCCTGTGTGTGTGTGTGTGACTGTCTGCGACTGTCTGCCTGCCTATGTGTGTGTGTGACTGCCTGTGTGTGTGCGGGACTGTGCCTGCCTGTGTGTGTGATTGTCTGCATTCATGTGTGACTGTCTGTCTGTGTGACTGCCTGTCTGTGTGTGTGACTGTTTGTTTGACTTCCTGCCTGTGTGTGTCTGCCTGCCTGTGTGTGCATGACTGTCTGTCTGTGTAGCTGCCTCCCTGTGTGTTTGACTGTCTGCCTGTGTGTGTGTGTGTGTGTGTGTGTGTAGGGGGGTGCCGTGAAGACTTTTCGCACAGGGCGCCTTATGGCCTAAGGCTGGCCCTGGTCTAGAGCGAATTCCCCATCCGGCTCCAGGAGGGAGCGGTTCGAGGACTAGAGCTCCCAGGACTGAGTGTGGTCCAGTGCCTGGGGGTGTCTAGAGCGAATTCCCCATTCGACTCCAGGAGGGAGCAGTTCCAGGACCCCAGTCAAGCCACGGACTGCGACTGTGGGAAGAACTGCTGCGGTTTGTCTCCTGTTCCAGCTAGGGGTACAGGAAGCTCCGTTACAAAGAAAAATAAAATGAAAGAAAGAAATATATATGTTTATAAAGGTTGTCTATATGTTTGTGTATTTAATGTTGAAAAACTGGGGAAAAAAACTTCATATTAAAAAAACTTAAACATTAACATTATTAAAAAAAATAAACAAATGTAAAGTTAAATGTAAGGTCACACATTTTTTAATAAGGAACCCACAAGGCATAACATTAAATTAAAATTACTTGGGAACTGATTGTCATGATGGAGTGAGGAAGGAATATTTTCACTTTTTGTGGCATAATTGGAAATTACTACAAAGGTTTTTTTTTGCCTTCTTTTGGATCAAGGGCATAAATAAAATGGGTGTCAAGGTTGGACCTAATGGACATTTTTCAAAAGTGTTATTCTCTGGACATCTGGATGTTCTGCTGGGAAATATTTGACGATAGACTGAACATGAGGCGTGAAGGAGAGGTCGGAGTCAAAGAGAACACCTAGGCAGCGAGACTGCATGGTGGAGCTAATGGTAACACCGTTGACTTGGAGGAGGGAGACACAGGAGTAGCAACACTTGAGGGAGTAAAGACCAGAATTTCAGTTTTGGTCAAGTTGAATTTAAGGAAGTGGGCAGCCATCCAGTTAGAAATAGCAGAGAGGCAGTCAAAGACACTAGTCAAGAGGGAATACACAAACACTTACACACGTTCACAGGTAAGTTCGCCAGTATATGCTCACAACTTCAGCACATAAGTCTCTCAATGATGGGAGGGCTTGCAAATCCTGCAGACAGCAGGTTTGCTGCGTTTGCAAGCTGTTTTTTTTTCATATACTCCCAAGGAAAACATGCTGAAAAAAATGAATGCATGTTTTCTTTGGGGATATATCTACTAAATTGTTATACAATTTTACATTTAAAAAATACAAATTTCCATTGGAGTGTTCCTTTAACTTATACTAAGGACTATAAAAGAGGAGCCAACGGCTAGCACAAATAATTTACCCTGAAGAATTATGAAAGATGGAAAAAAGTAATTTGTCATTGTTTTGCTTCAAAGTTCATGGTGTCATCTTTGAACTGTATATACTTTTGTGTTATTCTAATTGTTCATAATTGTCAAGAGTATTGCACGTTTTAGGCCTCAATAGTCAAATCCGCTTTTTTTTTTTTCAGTAGAGCTATTTTGACTTACAATGTTCAATTCCTTTGTTTCCTTCAGTTTCTGGTATGGTGAAAATAACTCATACAAGTTAATTACTAGACCAAACAAAAGTAGAGTGACCTTACAATGTTACATTGTAAAGAAAGTAATTCCATTCCCTCCACTTGATCTGGATTAAGTAGGTATCAGGGTTGTGTAAAAGCAATCTATATAGCAACATCAGATTCCTGTGTCAGGTCAAGCCAGATGGATTTTCTGATTAGTTTGTATTGCCTTTCATTTCTAAGAAATAATGAACCATATCTGAAAGCTGCTCTGTTAATAACAAGGTTATATTTACCTTCTCAGAATCGAATGGTAAATGCTGTAAGAGAATAAAGCAAATTATATACTATAGAATAAATATATATTGCGATCACTAGACTGTATAGGAAGATGTATTATATGTTATTTTTAAAAATAAAAAATATGGTAGATTAATATTAACCCCTTCAGGACGGAGTCAATAGTACACGTTCTGATCAAAACAAAACGTAAACAAAAACTGGAATTTGCGCTATATGTCTGTTCAACCGTAATTCACCTCTTTCATATTAAATGCACACACACTTATTATATATAATTTTGTTCAGGAGAAACAGGGCTTTCATTTCATATAAAATATTTATATATGAAACATAATTTAATATGAATAAAATGTAAAAAACTGTGAGACATTGTAATTTTTTTTTTTAATTTGTAGTTCCGCTTCACATTTTAGCTGTAAATGTCATAATACTGTTTGGTTTTAATGCAACAAAATGCACATATTTGTAATCAGTGATGTCTCACGAGAAGAACAGTGCCCCCCATTAACAGGTTTTATGGTGTTTTGGAAAGTTACAGGGTCAAATATAGAACGTTCCATTTTCAAATTGAAATTTGCCAGATTAGTAATGTTACCTTTGAGACGGTGTGGTAGCCCAGGAATGAGAATTACCCCCATAATGGCATACCATTTGAAAAAGTAGACAACCCAAGGTATTGAACGTGGGGTATGTTTAGTCTTTTTTAGTAGTCACTTAGTCACAAACACTGGCCAAAGTTAGCGTTAGTATTTGTTTTTGTGTGAAAAAAGCAAAACACTAATATTTGGCCAGTGTTTGTGACTAAGTGGCTACTAAAAATTACTGGACATACCCCATTTGCAATACCTTGGGTTGTCTACTTTTGCAAATGGTATGCCATCACGGGGGTAATTCTTATTCCTGGGCTACCATACGGTCTCAAAGGCAACATAACTAATCTGGCAAATTTCAATGTCAAAAAAATGAAATGCAAGCCTTATATATGACTCTCTAACTTTCCAAAACACCATAAAACCTGTACATGGGGGGTACTGTTATTCTTGGGAGATTTCACTAAATACAAATATTAGTGTTTTAAAACAGTAAAACATATTACAACAATAATATAGTCCATAAAAGTGCAGTTCGTTTGTAAAAAATGCAAAAAACGTAACTTTTACTTAAAATATCATCGTTGTAATACAATTTACCAGTTTTAAACACTAATATTTGAGTTCAGCGAAGTCTCCCGAGTAAAACAGTACCCCCTATGTACAGGTTTTAGGGTGTCTTGGAGAGTTACAGGGTCAAATATAGTGCTTGTGAATTAAATTCTCTGCACTTTCTCCCTGTGTTGTCAGGCATGTCAATCAAATTTTCATTAATCAAATGACATAATTACGTTAAAAAATTACTTAAATATACACGTAGAATTTTAATATATATGCATTTATAGGTATTTAAATTCTACGTGTATACTAATGTAATCTTTTATGTAATTATATGTATTTATCTCTATATATATTTTTGCGGTTATTTGTATTTTATATATAGATAGCTATATATAGAATGTCATTCTAAGTGTATTCTGTTTCCAATATATATATATTAATAACAAAATACAGTTAGAATGAAATTACATATGAATATATAATTTATTTTAAATTTTGTTTCAATATTTTATTTATTTATTTAATTATTGTATTTATTTATTACTGTAATTATACGTATATATATATAATATATATATATATGTAGATCTATTATATATATAATATATATACATATTATATATATATGTAACATCATTCTAAGTGTATTTTAATATTAATATATATACTTATATTAGTATTAAAATACATTACGTATGACGTTACATATATATAATATGCATATATATTATATATATAATATATGTATATATTATATATATAAAAATGCATTTAATTTATTTTATAACATTTTAATATAATTTTTTTTACACTACCTACCAGCAGGGGGACTGTCTAATATTTAGCTATAGGGGGCCAGCTATAGCTATAGGGGGCCATGTGATCACTCTTTGAGAGCGATCACATGGCCCCCGGGGGCCTCATTTGCCGGAGGGGGGCTGCCTGGGCTCTCAGGCAGCCCCCCAGAAGAGGATCGCGGCGGAGGTGAGTACCGCCGGACCTCCAGGGCTGCAAGCCGTTACGGCGTTCTATGCCGCCGCAACGGCTTTAAAGCCCTTTAAAGCCGCGACGGCATAGAACGCCGTAACGGCGTTAAGGGGTTAAATAACAGGAATATTAGCCATGGCCCTGGGTGCAAAAATATGTTTGGGTCCTCCTCCCTCCTGTATCTCATTGGTGAAAAAAGGCAAGCTCCTCAAGTGCAGTACAGCTTTGCTAGCTGTGATTCGATCATCTGCCTATCTTTGCAGGGTTGTATTGTGAGTGAATGTAGGCATATTTTTGGAGTATGAAGTATGCGTGCAAATGTTTTGGTATAATGCTTATGCTTGAACGCAGGGGTGTAGATGTGTGTAATGTTTGAATGCAGGGCTGTATTTATAGTGCAAGTGTTTGAGTGCATGGATGTGTGTGTAATGTTGGTGTTTGAATGCAGCTGTGTTTTTTTTGTAGTGTTAGTGTTTGAAGGCAGCGGTGTGTTTGTGTACAGTTTTGGCATTTGAATGCAGTTGTGTGTTTATGTGTATTGTTAGTGTTGAGGTGTATTTGTGTTTAATGTATAAAGAAATACACACTCACGGACTGATACACAGGCACAGATACACAAACACTTACACACTTAAACACGTGCACAGATACACAAACACTGGCACACATGCACAGATATATATGTAATGATGCACACACATAGATACATAGATGTGTACTTTAAATAAGTCCCATGGCGAGCTGCCCTGCTTCTTTCTGTTTCCTGGCAGGAACTTATATCAGTGGTGCCAATGTGGCCAGGAAGAGCCACATGGTGCCTGCGAGGGTGTCAGCGGACCCCTAAAAGCCCTGGCACCCTGGTGCAGTAACACCTGCTGCACCACCATTAGTTTCTCACCTGAATATAACTCTTAAACATGACCCCAGTGGTTTGTTACACAAGGAGAACAATACGACGATACTTGAACAAAAATGAGCTGCATGGTTGAGTTGCCAGAAAGAAGCCTTTACTGCACCAATGCCACTGTGAAGCATTGTTGTGGCTTATTGATGTTTTGGGGGGTGTGAGCGCTAAAGGCACAGGGAATTCTTCTGCACAAAGGCTGCGCATGGCACTCTCTTGGACTTTCCAGCATGACGATGTCCCTAAGCACATGGTCAAGTTGACCCTTCAGTGGATACAGCAGAAAAAAGGGAAGGTTGTGGAGCGGCCATCACAGTCTTCTGACTTTTATATCGTTCAGCCACTCTGGGGAGATCTCAAACGTGCGTTTCATGCAAGACGACCAAAGACTTTGCATGACATGGTGGCATTTTGCCAAGACGAATGGGCAGCTATACCACCTGCAAGAATTATGGGCCTCAGAGACAACTATTACAAAAGACTGCACGTTGTCATTGATGCTAAAGGGGGCAATACACAGTATTAAGAACTAAGGGTATGCAAACTTTTTTCATTTTTACTTTGAATATGAATCCCATATGAAATAAAAGAAATACATTTTGCCTGCTCACTCATGTTTTTTTTGTTTTTTTAAATGGTACATATATTACCAATTCTCCAAGGGCATGCAAACTTTTGAGCACAACGGTACATAACATTATTAAAGAAAGAGTTTGGTCATAGGACATTAGTTACAATCTTTGTCAGGTAAACAAAAATCAGAGAGTAAAAAAAAAGTAAATAAATAAATAAGTTATTCTTAAAATTCAGTAGTGCCAAGGAGAGGAAAGGAGAAAAAAAAAAACAGATGTGAAAATGTTGTTGTATAGGTCTGGGGTCGGGGGGAAGCCAACTTAATCCTTTATGAGGTCCTAAAATAATTGTGAGTTTTGTATAAATAGGGCACATCATTAGGTCTGAAAACTGTTATTAGTTTGTTCTAAATTTATTTAGACAGCCGCTATTTTTTTTGGTGGGGGGATTCAAGTATCGTCCACAAGTGTCTCTTCCATTTAGATTTGGAAATGTAATTGGTTTGATATGATACCGCTTTCGATACCAAAGTTGTTTGATATTTCCAGCTATGTGCAATAGTATTTTAACAATATTTCACTAAGAGTCTTCCTGATAAATTTAAAGGTAGCCATTCCATATGGAGTAATGCCATCCGAGGTGTTCTTTTTGATTAAATTTTTAGTATAGGTTCTAGCGATTCAAATATTTGCAACCATAAATTCTTAACCTTTTTGCACTTCCACAATATGTGGATATAATTTCCTTCTTTTTTTTTTTTTATTCTTTATTTTGTTTGTGCAGAGAGAAAAACATGCAATTTGCACTGCCACAATAGCTGGTGCAGATCGATTGGCATTCACATATGTTTACATGGCATTAGAGACATTGCACTTTTTTTTTTATAAAACGAAAAAACAAACAGGTGTACATCGCAAACTTCTAACCACCTAGAATGAACAGTCGCTGTGCCCTCCGATTGATAGCGTGGAATAGGAAAAGGTAGGGGTGAAGGTCATGCTAAAACATCGCTTTATAGGCCTGGGTCGGGGACAAATGGCTTTGTGCCCGGCCTCCTCATGTTAGTGCCTAGTGCGTTGGAGCAAGAAGAATAAAACACACCAAGTTTGATAGGCAACCAGGCGTTGGTGCTTAGGTAATATGGTACAGTTACTCACAGTGCCCCAATAACAATTGTCAGCGTTCTGAGTGACATGTTAACCCCTTAAGGACCAAACTTCGGGAATAAAAGGGAATCATGACATGTCACACATGTCATGTGTCCTTAAGGGGTTAAAACAGTGCTAAGGCATGTAACATGCTTGAGACATAACATGGGTAAGTCTGGCATGGATTAAATATGGGTGAACTGCTTGGGCATTGGTCAATTGCTGGGTTACCTCTACTGCCCGTTTGGTATATCGCATCTGACAGTTAAATTACTAGCCATATAGTTGCGTAATGTATCTTGCTTTACTAGTACATATGAGGTCATGCTAGAACATTATATTATGTCATGCTTAAATATTGTATTCACTATGAAACACACATTTAGGTACATTACAGATAGATGGGGTCTGAAGCAAAACGGTTAAGGCAGAAAATTGAAAAAAATAAAATAAATAAACAGACAGGATGTGTTACTGCATCCCCATCTATGTGAAACAAGGTGCCACTGGGTGGTCAGGCAGATGCCTAAATATCGCCAGAGTTGGTGAGATTAAGGTACAGAGTGCATATGTAATATATTTAGCCTGTGGTTCCAGGAAGGGAGAGCATGTGAACCACAGGTTTGGGCCCAGGTTGGGGGCTGTGTAATGCAAGTAAGGAGGTCCTCAGCCTATGCCTGTCTCAGGTATCATTAGCATATACTTGCTGTGTCCATGCAGAGCGCTTTGCTCAGTGGAACCCTTGGGTTTAATTCCCTCTTTGGTGTTTCTGTGGGAAGCGTCCGTTTGTAGAGCCATGCGGTGTTATGCTCTGGGTGTAGAGATGTGCTTCTTCGGTCCGCGGTTCTTTGTTTGGGTAGGTTGTGTGGCTTCAGGGATTGCTCGTTGGTCCAGCTGCTGTGTGTATGGGAGCAATTGCATGAGCCCCGGTAGCTTGGCGCTTTATTCCGACAGGGTGATTTTTGGCGCCCTTGTGGCCGCATGGCCTTCCTGAACGCTTGTAGTGGGTATCTGTAATGGCGTCTGCGAGTCACTGGGCGGATCCATAAGGCGATCACTCTGGCTGCTCGTTTGCAGGACACTCCACGATGACAAAGTATTGTCCATAGGTTTGTGCATAGCCGATCAAAGCCTTCCATGCAATGAGTGGGTGATGTGGTGTTTGTGCCCGCCATTTTTGGCCCTTGCTGAGAGGCCATCTTGTGTAAAATCCGGCGTGTCTCCACGCGATATAGCCAAAAGGCTGGTCACCTTGCCTGGTCCGCCTGTCCAGTGGGGACCGGGATATCCCCCGCCGGTCCAAAGGGGGGGTTGGAGACTTGCTAATTCGCTTAGGAGGTCCGGTGTCAGAGAGAGCGGCCGCCTCTCCCCGGCTCCGGGTTTCTGTAGGCCGCGCTTGGTGTCCCGCTTTCCGAGCTCCGATGGGCTCCAAAAAGGTCTCGTTTTGTTCAGGGGTGCTCCCCTGCTTCTGCTCTGTTAGGCAGTGGGCTCCGCCCCTCCATAATTTCCTTCTTTTAAACTACATCTCCAACATCAAGAGTTTGTATTTTTATTGCCAGTCATCTTTGCCAGTTAATTGCCAGTCATCTTCGTTCAATCTTACACCAAGATCGTTTTCCCATGCAATAAGGGCTGTTGTGAGTTCTATTTTTTTGGGAAGATTTGAGCATAATAGAGGCTCAAGAGACTATTTAATATCAAATAAGTCTCTTAGCTTAGACTCAATTTCTAGGGCTTCCTTCAGCATGTATATGTTTTGAAAATTGAACGTTTCTGTAACTGGTAATTGAAAATTATCTACTAAGTCAGGAAAAAAAATTAAATTCTGATTTATTTAACAACTGACTTACAGATACTATTCCACAAGATCTCCATTTACTTGAGTTTATATATTTTATAGTGTATTCTAGTAATTCTAAAGGGAGAAAAGCTAAACTTAGTTGCTAAATCCATGCTTTCAGGGTCTGACTCAATGTCAAGCTTTGATTTTTTTTTTTTTAAATATACATACTTAAACTTAGCTTTCGGATCCCAAGCAATGTAAAATAGTTCTGCTGTTTTTAATTTTATCTGTTGTTTTTCAATATCCTACCAACCCTGATTTTGCATTTATTTTAGCTTGAAGTCTATAGACATGAGCTATAATATTGGCATGATATGTCCCTTTAATAGTTGGAAAACTGAGAACTCCATTTGATCTACTGTCAAACAACAATATTTGTTGATTCTTGGTTTCCTCCCTCTCCAAATAAAGTTAGTAAAATTAGAATAAATTTGATTTAACTCAGCATCTTTAATAAACATAGGGAGTATATGTAAGATATGACCATCTAGGAATAGTATGTGATTAATTACATTTATACAACCCCACCATGTGATTTCAGTATTTCTCCATTCCTTTAGAAGTTGATTAGTTTCAACAGGTTTTTAATATTAGTTGTCATAATCTGATTTATATTTTTTTTTTTGATAAACTAATCCCCAAATAGGGAAGATCTTGCTTTACCCATGTAAATCCATAATTCTGATCTATAAATGATTTGGTATCTGCGGTTAAATTTGAATCTAGGAGGCGGAGCCTGACCACCGAGGCAAGAAGTCGCAAGGCCTACCAGCTCCGCGTGTAAAACGGGAAAAAACGGTGGAAAACCCAGGCTGGGTACCCCCAAATCACCACAAAGACGCAATATACCCCCTATGAGCGACATGGGGCAAAAAAACAAGAAGATGCCGACCGAGAAACCCTCCCCAAGACTCACGATTGGCGATATGTGGGGACAGGCCTGCGGGGCAAGCGGGACCGACATGGCGGCGCTTCATGGCGGATGCTCCGATTTTTCGGATGACCTCTCTGGAGAGGAATATCTGCTGGCACCCAAGTCGGGGAGACCAACACAGCCGACTAACCTGGACCCAGACACCGCTCCGGTGACAATAGCGGCCCTCACGCGGCTACTGGCGGACCACCACAAGGATCTGCACAATGACATTGCTTCAATTTTGGGGAGACCTAAAGGGAATAACGACCCGCCTCAATACGCTGGAACATACAGCCCGAACCACTAACCAAGACATTGGGGAACTCAGACAAACTACAAGACATCCAGCGGCAACTGAGACTACTCGAACACCGCGTGGCGGAGCAGGAAGATGCCGGGCGGCGCGATAACGTGAAGATAAGAGGGATCTCGGACGGGATCTCCGAGGCAGACCTAGCCCAAGCTGTTGAACGCCTCCTGGCAAATATCTTACCGCCAGCGCGGGCCAACAAAATTGCCCCTGCCAACGTATTCCGGATCCCCAAACCGCCAAGGGCGCCGACCGGGGCCACACGAGACGTCATACTTACCTTCCACACTCGACTAGAAAAAAACAACAGTCCAGAATGCCCTGAGGGGAAAGACACCGTTCCATTTCGAAGGGATGACTTTAACCTTCTTCCCCGATCTCTCGAGAGGCACCCTAGCCTGGAGACGTTCCCTCCAGCCGCTGACCACGCTTCTCCGGCAAAGAGACCTCAAGTACCGATGGCAAATGACCCACATACTCACCATACACCGGGGGACGGACACCCATCAGATCCGAGAGCTGAGCGACGCAACACCGCTTTTACAGGCACTGGGCCTACCACCAGACACCCTTGCACAGTCAGGTCAAGGGAGTGACACGTCTCCTTCACGCTCATGGGACCCGGCGAGATCCATCCCGTTTGTGCCGACAGGCCACACACCCAAACCCTACGTGGCACTCACTACCTGAAAAGCACATGGGACGGTAATGAGACGACCTCTGAGCTGGGCGCAGGGTATCCCAGTATACAACTACAAATCAACAAATGGACTATGGACAAATATATTTAATTTAACATGTACCACAATTTGCCTACAAGTAGGTAGGAGATCTCTTAACCCCTGATTGCTGGACATTTCTCCTGTCATACCGATCTAACGGAGGTAGCTCTCACTATTCACTGGCGCACAAAATAGCACTATCCTCTTTGACATCACAAGGTAAACTAGGAGTTAATTACCCCCAACCAAGAGTAGCCCTGCATGTCATTTTCTGGATGCTAGTTACGCATCTCAGCCGTGGCCTGCCCATTCTGGCATCTAAAGTTTATTGTACGCTATTGATACAGATACTGGGCCCCCCGCGTAACCACGCTCCCTTAACTAGACTTCACCTGGGGACGCTCATAGACACGACATCTTCGGACAGTTGACAGCCCTACACACTACTATTGTTCCCCCAGTAACCCCATCCCCAACCATCACTAGGGCTTTGGCACACCTGGATAGGCCCCATGGTTTCCTCTTTTGTCCCCCGCATATGACATAGGGGAACCCTTCTGCCTACTACGTCACCACCCCACGCTTCCCGGGAGACAATTACTAATTAACGATGGAGAGGCACGACAGACCCCCAGGTAACCCCATGCACGCAATTCCGCCTTCACGGACCGCTACCGCCTAGATGGGCTTGGACGGGCAGAGTTGCCACAGCAGCCCCTGACTCGGACCGTCATAAGCCCCATCCCTCGCCACGATTCCGGGGCTAAACCCTGCTCGTTGAAATAAACCGCCCCCAGATATACCGAACGACTAAATGACCACAGACGACACAATGAGGTAGCCGTGCCGACAAGTGACAGTGCTGACACTCCTATATGATACACTATTTTGACGCATGAAAAGCTGCACCCAGATAAAGCCACCAGACGGCGCATCACTCACCAGCTAAGTTTTGTTAATTTACCTTTACTACAGACGAGGATGTAGCCGGCAGCCGGCAAACAACTAGTCACCACACTTATATTATCAAGGGGTACACACCCGTCTCACCCACTTCACCCCTACACAAGCAAACCTACGGGCACCATACATTAATTGTATACTGTATATAGTTAAGCCTCAGATAGCAAAGGGATAATTGACTAAACCTGTTGATTAATATACTTCATTCAGGTCCTACCTAATTCCCTCCTCTAGGTTAAAACTAGGCAAACCCAACACGCTATGACGCTGCATAGTTTGGACCTGGAGCTGTCTGTAATGTACTAGGTCATAGCCCATGTCTCCCTAAGCATCATACTTTTATCGTGCCTACCATGCACCATACGCGTTTGCACTACCTAAACCTGTTCCTATACACACGTTACACTTATAATTTACCTAAAAATGCACAACCGGGTTAACGTAACCAACATGTCTTGCTTAGTAACATGTTGTCCTACCGCTTATAACCATTATAATGTTTCTAATCTTGTATTTACTATTTCTGATGCTTGTATGCCGTATAACACTAGGTAGTCTAAATACGTTCACAAAGGTTAAAAATTGTTTAAAAATGTGCTTCCACCTCAATGCCACATACATCTGAACTTGTGTTATTGCTGTGATTATGTCTGCTGTTGTGGCAGCGTATATCTTCTTGTCAAAGCATGCACGACAAAAATAAAGAATTCAAAAAAAAAAAATTGAATCTAAAGCATAAAATTTTTGAACATTTTGCAATTTGATACTTTTTCATAGTTATCAATTTCCTTCATTAAGGGGGGCCGGGAATTAACAGGGTCAGAAATCATCAACAGGATGTCGTCTGCGTATAAATTAATTTTGAAATCCCTTTGATTAGTTGGAAATCCTTTAATGTAGGGATTATTTCTAATTGAAATAGCTAACGGTTCCATTGATATTGTTAGGAATTTTATTTGTTTATTACTGACCCTTTAAGACGGCATGGAAGTACACACCCCTTTGGTTATTTAAACTCCAATCTCCATCACCTCATTGCACAATTAATGTGTTACTCTGATTGCATCAACTTGCTTCCTAATCATTTGGATCACTCCTAGAGAGACGGTGTGTTCCCTTCTGAATAGTCTCTTCATACCCCTATATCTTTGATTACCTGGTTAACTAATTCAGACTGGCCTTGACTCTGCTTTTGGAATTTCCTTCAATACTGCTTGATCTCCTATTGAACAACCTCGGACTGGATAAAGGACATTGCTTATGGACTAACCCTGGACACATCACCTAAACTTCTATTTTCAAGGACTGTCAGTTTATCTCTCTGCTTTGTTGCCACAACAGTTTGCCATGCTGAAACTGCCTCAAAATAAAAAGTGAGTGGTTCTTATTTTTTTGTTTGGCATTTGTTAAAGAAAAAACATGACAGATATAATACAATGAATAGGGGAAAGAGGACAGCCCTGCCTGGTTCCATTTTCCAAGGAGAACTAGTCAGAGCAAAGGCTTGATCCCATCACTCTAGCCATTTGGAACTATATAGTGACATAATTGCCCGATGTATCCATTGTTTTATTCCAAAGTTTAGTAAGGACTGGCTCATAATATCCTAGCTGAGTCTGTCAGGAGGGATTGATCAGATTTGTTTATAGAATCTAAGATGTCAATTATTTGTCTTGTGTGAAAGCATGGGGATATATTGGGAACAAATCTATTTGGTCTGGGTGTATTATTGTTTCTAGTATTGTTTTTAGTCTTTCTGGGATATTGGGATAACATTTACTCTGACCAGCTCTCCGGGTAAGGAACCTATTTGTAAAATATCATTAATAACTTCTGTGAAAACAGGGGCAAGGAGAATATTGATTTTTTTTATAATATAGATTACTATATCCATCTGGACCTGGTGTTTTAAATAGTTAATGGCTTTGTTTAATTCTTATGTGAAAATCTGGGCATTTAATATTTGCTGTTGGTCCTTGAATATATTGGGAAATTTAATAGATTTCAGATATTTAGTGATCTTATCTAGGGAACTGTTATTCTTTATGTTATATAAGTTAGTAGAAAACTATTAAATGCTTTACCTATATCTTTTGGAGACATTATAGTACTGTTTTTGACAATTAGTTTGGATATTCTATCAATGTCTTTTTTCTCTCCTTATTTTACTTATTAGTATTTTATCTGCTCTATTCCCTCTTCACTCTTAATATAAACATACCGTAATATTTGATTTTGAGTCTCTTCATGCT
This sequence comes from Pelobates fuscus, assembly GCF_036172605.1. Taxonomy (NCBI): domain Eukaryota; kingdom Metazoa; phylum Chordata; class Amphibia; order Anura; family Pelobatidae; genus Pelobates; species Pelobates fuscus. Next base: position 180,640,779 of record NC_086317.1, on the reverse strand, counting down.
ATATGCAATCTTCCTTAGCTGTATTTCTATTATATTTTTCTTGTGTTTACAATATTTGAGACAAAGTATCATGTGATGGATTTGTTTTAGATTTTTTAGTAGGATTAGATAATTGTATAAATAACAATGGTAAATTCTTTTCTAGCATATATTTTTCCCCATATAGCATTGAGTGTTATTAAATGACCACGAGTTACGGATTTACAGCTGCACCAGTTATTTGCTAAGGATGCCTCCATTGGGTCGTTTTCTTGTAGAAAACTTGTTTTTTCCTTACTTATGTATTCTACATTTTCATTATTGTTAAGCAGTAGATCATTAATTCTCCAAATGAATGGGAATTTGTGAGTTCTAATATGACGATATTGTGGTAGGACCACACGTTTTCTTTCATTTCGTTTTTGGGGACTCTATGCATCAGAGTGATTACCCCAAATCAAATCTATTCTTGAGTAATACAAACGCACTCTTGAGAGATGGGTATAATCTCTCTCCGATGGATGGAGTGTCTGCCAAACATCATATATGTCAAAATTATTAAGGCATTTTGTTAATGCTTTAGATTGTTTAATACATTTTTGGTCAACTGAAAATTGTTAATCAGCTTTTTGCCTAAAGAGGTTTCTAAAACACAAGTAAAGTCTCCAGCAACAATGCTACTTCCAGTTTTAACTTCTTCTACTTTTTAAAGTATCTTATTGAGAAGTCACACTGGAGATATTTTAGGTAAGTATAAGTTGAGTAAGGTATATGTATGGCTCATTGTTTATTTTACAAATGATCATATATCTATCCATCGGGTTTAATTATTGATGTAGTAAACTGTATATTTCCAGAGACTATGATTGCAATTCCTTATTGTCTGTTTTTTGTTAGAAGGGTGTAATATAATTTGAAATCTATGTTCCCCTCCCCTCCCCCCCCACACACACCAACCCCAGTAGGTCTCTTGAATAAATCTAATATCAACATGTTCCTTTAAAAGAAAATTATAAACTTGTGGTGAATTCAGACCATGCACGTTTACTGAGATCAGCTTAACCATTTGGTAGGTAAAATGCTTCCCAGAACCTGATGAACTTCCTCACCACGTGTCTCTTTAGAATTTATAAATAAGTTAAGAAAAGAAAATATAAATTACAGAAGCAAAATAATGGATCAAATGGGTATTGACCCATATTTAACAAGTGCACCAGGGAAAAAACTAAACTCTATCCTCGTGAACTGAACTGAAGTCTGGAATTCAATGTGAATTGCAGAGACCTATGCCCTAAGGCATAAGGTAAAGATGGGGGGGATACAACAAGATGATTTTTATATATATTTTAACATAATTTGTTATTTTGTAGTGGACTAGATAATATCTACTACTTAGGGCAAAAAGATTTCTAGTTATGAAATCTATATACTAGTGTATCCTTAAATATTCAACACCAAATACACCATAGAGCATTATCCTTAGTGTACTTAGAGTTGACATTCCAAGAAGGAGAAAAAAAAAATATTTACCTTTTCTTTTACTATTACTTTATTATAATAGTTTAATGTTTTACTCTGTATTACCTTAACTGCTATAGTGTACTAAACTAGTAAGTTTAATAATTGGATAAAAATGTGATTAAACCTAACAATTTTCTATCCAGTTTAGAATCGTTGTGCTTTAGCATAGTGAAACAATATAATAGAGCTATTTTAGATAATAAACTACTAAAAAAAAAATAGTTCCCCTTAGTATAAGGTATTTGTCACTTAATCTTTTTCATAATCAAACCAGACATATTCTATATAAAATAGCGCCAAGGTATTATTAACTAGTATATTTCTTAATTATGCAAGAACATAGCAAAGCAAATCGGTGTTCACTTAGGGAATGTGTGCTTCTAATTATCAAGTGAGGTAAACTTTTTTTTTTTAAATTCTTTATTTTATTTGTGCTTAAGTTAACAACAGACGTGCAAGGCCACAACAGCCGTTGCAGGCATAGTATTAGCATTTCAATTTGTGGCATAGTAGACAGCACATTTTTTATATATGAGGTTAGAGAATAACATGCTATAAAACATACGCAGTGAGTAATAGGCACGCAAAAAAAAGAAAAAATAAGTCTAAAGAGCTACGAGACTTCAGTAATTTACAATAAGTGTGCACGTGTAGTTGTCACACTATGGAGCTTCACATGTAGTTGTTAGGCTATGGAACTTCAGTGGTTAATCTTTAGAGTAGTAGACAGCACATGTTTATATATGAGGTTAGAGAATGACAAGCTATAAAACATACGCAGTAAATGTTCCACATTCACAAAGGAGTTGTGTATCCACCGGTGTTCCCTCATTCAGAGCGTCATCAGCCATTGGAAAAATGTTAGTCAGCGGGCCACTGCTCTAAGCCATTGTGCAGATTCCTCCTGGAACGTGCCAGAAAGTTGCAAACACCAGGTCAAAGTCAGATGTAAGGGTCACTTTATCCGGTAGTGTAAGAGGAGGGTAACCGGCCCAAAGCTTCGCCCTGACTTCCTTATCCATAGGACGGTGGAGTAAACACCTGATGAACTTCGTAATGTGGCCGGAGAGTGTCCACTCTGAGGAGCGTAGACGCATGAGGGGACGTGAGTTGAAGAGAGGTCGTCCTTGAAGAATCAAGTATCTTTATGGTATCGACAGCAAGGGTTGACTGTCAAGGACATAGCGCAGCAACCGGGAAAACGTTGACCACGAACTCCTTAACATAGCGGGAGTAACAACCAATGGTGTCTTCACCGGGTAAGCAGCGTACAAGTTGTCAGCCTTGTAGAGATGAAGGACATTGCAATCAGGTGCCCCCGAGAAGGTATCCACATCTGCACGTCCGGCCACATCGGAGCCCAGTGTAGCCAAATTAGCGGGTAATTTGCCCTTGAGCGCGTGGGCGCCTTAGCCTGTCCAGAGATGCTTGCATGCGGAGCTTGTCCCCTGTGGGTGGAGAGACCCATCTGAGTTAGAGCCACAAGAAACAGCCATAGCAGTTCCACTGAAACAGAGAAAAAAAGCACAGATCTGTGAGGTAGAGGGCGCAAGGCCGGCTGGGGGGTCACCCAGAGTGCAAGAGGGGGTCACCCAACAAGCACTATAGCTTAAAGCAGAGCAGCCCATAGAGAGGGGCTCACCCTTTGTCTGATGGAAATATTTGTGAATGAGAAGATGGCTGACTGTGAGTGATCGGACGGCACCCTGTGACTGGTCGTGAGTGACCGGATGGCTAGCTGTAAGTGACAGGATTGCCGATCCTTGGTAAGATGTGAGTGACAGGATGGCTGTCAGTGGCTGACAGTATTAGGAATCAGCAGCCGAAACACATCACCCATCATGGCCCGGACAGGGCGGGGGGGTCATCCACCCTATACAGTGCACTCAGGCACTAGACAATATGACATGATGGTCCCCTGTGGCTGGCTGTCAGTAGTAGGAATCAGCAGCCGAAACATATCACCATCATGGCCCGGACAGGGCTGTGGGGGGTCACCCACCCAATACAGTGCACTCAGGCACTAGACATTGTGAGGTAAGTAATAAGGGGCCTGAACACCAGGCATACAGAGATGTGGCACTCTGCAATAGACCATCTCACCCCAGGGGGGAGGGGGGAAGGCTGAAACACACAAAATAAACACTACAGTTTAGTAGGTAGTAATGCAAACAAACAGTGAGGGGGAAGAAGCACACTCATGTCTACAGAATAAATACTGTGCTGTCCTCACATAAAAATAACCTGCAAGAGAGAGGAAGAAAAAAGGGAGGACCAGCCACACGGGCGGTAGAACCCCCACGCAGCGCTGCAAGTGTGGCCCAAGGGCCGAGATGCAAAGTGATTGTGTGGGAGCCACGTGGCTCCGAGAAAATGACCACCACGGCAACATGTTGCGGCCTATTGCAGCAAATGCAAGCGCTCGGCGAAAAGCGTCCGCAGACCGGGAGAGCACACAGGACGTGGGTGGGTAAGAACATGGCGCGGAGCACTGAAATCTAAGCGGACAGGGGAAAAGGGGCGCGGCTGACTCACTGTAGCTTGTGGCAGGTACCAGTGAAGGAGGCGCTCCTCGGGCAGCAGGAAGCTGGGCGGGTGGTAAGAGGCTGCGCTGAGGGGAGGCGCTTACGTGCAGCCGGACAGCCTGACATTGCGCCCCCAGGGCTGGTGGCGCTGGCCCTGCGTGTTGTTCCCTAATGGAGCATGAAGCAGCACACTTCCGTGGGGTGTCGGGGGCGCATGCCGAGCAGGGGGCGCAAAAATCACCTGTCACACTGACACTGATTTTTGCACCCCCCCCCCTCGGCCTGCACCCTGTTTCGCCAGCCCAACGGTATGCCCCTGCCGCCCAATCAGGTGAAAGGGTGCAGAACTCGATTACACCAATGTTTTACACGTGAGACATCGCTGAATACAAATATGTGTATTTTATTCCAGTAAAAGCAAACAGTATTATGACATTCACAGTTAAAATGTCATGTAGAACTAAAAAAATAAAAAAAACTTCCTTTCTCCCATTTTTAAATATTTTATTCATATTAAATTATGTTTCTAAGCTACCGTATATACTCGAGTATAAGCAGAGTTTTTCAGCACATTTTTTGTGCTGAAAAACCCCAACTCGGCTTATACTCGAGTCAATTGTCTGTATTATGGAAATTTGCATTGCCATAATACAGACTGGGGGCTGTGGGGGCTGCAGAGAGATGTTACTTACATTTCCTGCAGCTCCTGTCAGCTCTCTCCTCCTCCGCCGGTCCGTTCAGCTCTTCTGTCAGCTCACAGTGTAAATCTCGCGAGAGCCGCGGCTCTCGCGAGATTTACACTGGGAGCTGACCGAGGTGCTGAACGGACCGGCGGAGGAGGAGAGAGCTGACAGGAGCTGCAGGAAAGGTAAGTAACATCTCTCTGCAGCCCCCACAGCCCCCTCCTACACAGTGCCCATCCACTGGACCACCAGGGAAGGAGAGCCCCCCTCCCTGGCCAGCTAGCAAGCAGGGAGGGGGGACGAAAACATTTATATATATTAATAATAATAAAAAAATAAAAATAATAAAATAAAAATAATAATAAAAAAAATAATAATAAAAAAAATGTAATGAAACAAAAAAAATATAAAAATAATAATTAAAAAATAAAAATGCCCACCCCCCACCAAGGCTCTGCATCACACTCTGCATTACACACACACATACACACACTGCATTCATACACACACACTGCACTCATACACACACACACTGCATTCATGCACACACACTGCATTCATACACACACACTGCATTCATACACACACACTGCATTCATACACACACACACTGCACTCATACACACAGCATTCATACACACACACTGCATTCATACACACACACTGCACTCATACACACACTGCACTCATACACAGCATTCTCATACACACACACTGCACTCATACACACAGCATTCTCATACACACACACTGCATTCATATACACACACTGCATTCATATACACACACTGCACTCATATACACACTGCACTCATATACACACTGCACTCATATACACACTGCACTCATACACACATTGCACTCATACACACACTGCATTCTCATACACACACACTGCACTCATACACACACTGCATTCTCATACACACACACTGCATTCTCATACACACACACCATTCATTATATACACACACTGTAAATAAATATTAAATTAATATAATTTTTTAAGGATCTAATTTTATTTAGAAATTTACCAGCAGCTGCTGCATTTCCCACCCTAGTCTTATAATCGAGTCAATAGGTTTTCCCAGTTTTTTGGGGTAAAATTAGGGGCCTCGGCTTATATTCGGGTCGGCTTATACTCGAGTATATACGGTAAATATTAGATGTTAACTAAAAGCCCTGTTTCCCCTGAATAAAATGATATATAATAAGTGTGGGTGCACTTAATATGAAAGAGGTGAATTATGGTTGAACAGACATATAGTCAAATTCCAGGTTTTGTTTACAATATGTTTTGATCACAATGTGTACAGTTGGCTCAGTCATTAACCCCTTAAGGACACAGCTTCAAAAGCTTGTCTGACCCTTAAGGGCACAAGCCATTTTGGCATTTTTTGCTGTTTGTGCTCAAATGCAATTTGCAGCTTTGTCATTTATTGCAAAACACATATTATATACCGTTTTTCAGAGGGCAAACGGCTTTAATTTGATGTCACATATACATAGATAAATTCTCATTAATTATTAAAAAAAAATGCCCCAAAATTAAAAAATAAATGCATAATATGTTCAGCTTAGAAAAAGTAATTCAAAATAAATTAATTTCTGTGTCTTGATTTATAGAATACATAATATGTATATGTAATTTCGGCTTATTTTGAAAGTTACAGGTCACAAAATACAAGGACTAAAATAAGATTGTAATGTAAAACAATTTTAGAAGTTGGTATGTTTGACTTGTAGGTTTAGTAGCCAACACAGAAAACTAAATTGCCACACAAAAGTATATATTTAAATAAAGCAGACTTCACAGGCTATTTACCTAAGGTTAGTTTGGCACTTTTTACGTTACCATTTCATCGCCAATCTCTGCTAAATATTGGAGTAACATTGTGTTTTTTCTCTATTTTGGCAATACACATATAACAAAGTTTTTGTAATGTGTATTTCGTAAAGCTGGAGTGTGCTATTCCTGCACAGAACCACATATTGTGTTCAACTACATCTGCTGAGTATAATGATAATGCCTTTGGCGCTTTTCTGTAAAGCTACAGTGCCATATAAGAGACAAGGCTATTTCAGTTTCTATAGTTAGAATTTTCCTAAATGGATTTGACGGGCCTATGTCTCATTTTAGGGTATTATAGCAGTGTGACTGTTCAAATAACCCCACAAAGGGCTTTCCGTTGAAAAAACAGACACCCCAGGGTATCTAATATGGTGTATTTTGTGCCTTAACTTGTCACCATTTTTTTTAACCAATTCATGTCAATGTTTGTGGTGAGGGGGGGAAAAAATAAATGTTTACATATATGTTGCATTTTTTGCTGAGTATTTCTTACACTTGATATGTACCACTGTCATAAAAATCCCCAAATTATGCTCAGTTACATCTTCTGAGTAAAACAATATGCCCAATGTATGACCTAGACACTATTTTGTGAAGTAACAGAGCTGTAAAAGAGACATGACAAGTTCAGGTTTTTAAGTGTGCATTTTCATGGAGGGTTTTGATGCGTCCATGTCCCACTTTGGAGCACTTGAGCAGGCTACATATTCCAACTTCACTATAAAGGCGTACCATTTCTTAAAGAAGTCATCCCAGGGTATTTCAAAAGGCATATTTTTAACCTTAACGTGGGATAATTTTTCCGCTAGCTTGTACCAAGTGTAGTCGTAATAAGCATTTTTTCTGCATTTTTGACTCACAAAGTAAGTTTGCACAGTATATTTTGCAAACCTTATGTGTGCTACGACTGTATAATACTAAATATGTTGCTCAGCTATGTCGGCTGAGTACAGCAATACCCCTTCATGTACCTTTGCCAGGTATATGTGGACATTGAAGGGGCACATTTGAGACACAGCCATTCAGTTTTTTTCTAACTTTGAAGTTTTACGCTGTGTCCATGTTCCATTTTGGAGTAGATCAGCTGGCTGGTTATTCAAACTTCCCAACAAACACATACTATTTATTAAAGAATACACCATGGGGTAATTCAAAAGGCATATTGTGAACCTTAGCGTGGGATAATTTTTTCGCATTTTTTTATGTATTTTTTTACTTTGTAAAACTTTTTCTACTTTGTAAATCTTTTTTACTTTGTAAAACTTGTTTTTAAACTTTTTTTGATTACTTATTAAATGTTTGAAACTTTCTTTTTTTAAATTTTTTTATTTTTATAATTCTTTATTTTGGTTGTGCATAGATTAACAGTCACTTCTGCACAGCCACAACAGCTGACGCAGTCGAAACAGATACACATCAAATGACATAGGTGCGGCTTCAAGTACAGGCACATTTTTGGTAAATTAGGCATTTGCAGTAAGTTAGTGTCAGATATTTACACATAGCATGATACATGGGCTAACTGATAATGCTCAATCTAGGTTGGTGTGTGATAGAACTGAGAGTTGTTGTGTGGCTCTTTATACATTCTTCTATGCAGAGGTGCATCTGGTGCCTTGGCGTTCCATCCCTACCCAGCATGTGAAGGAGAGAGACAGCCCTTAAGGGCGATTCTGGACACTGTTATATGTTGGGAGCTCTCTCCGGGTCAGTTTGCTGCTTAGAGACGAGCTGTAGGTCGGGCATGCACAGCCTAGGCTACTGTGCGTGAGAGGATTTAGCCACATTGCTGTGAGTTTTTACGCCTGACTATGGCAAAATTACGTGTGGGTGGCAATTTATGTTAGGTTCAGGTGGGGGAGGGGGGATTAGGTGCTACGTCTATGGGTGTGTAGTGTAGTTATACCTGCATTTTATGAGAGCAAAACTGTTTGAACTAGTAAAACCAGTGAAACGTTAAAACAACTGGGGAAACCCAGTACATTACGGCATGTTGGTTCTCGGGTCTCAGGTAGTCCCTGAAGCGCTATGAGTGTCCCGGGCTCTGCGTGGGACGAAGGGGGTCACCCCTTCTGGGTTCCATTGGTGGGTTGGTTTGCTTGGTCCTGGGGTCTTGGTGGTGTGGAAGGAGTCCTGTGGCAGTCCCAGGGTGGACAGCAAGGTTGCCGCTTCTCGTAGGTCTCGGACTTCATGCTTGTTGTCCCCTTGTACAACTTGCAGTGTTCGGGTGCCATCTGTATCTGAGTCCGTTCTTTTGTAGGAGTGTAGTAAAAGGCCTAAGTGACCGCCGCCAGGCAAGTGTGCCTCCAGTGAGGTTTGCAAAAAAGGACAACTCCATTGATTCAAAGGAGAATGGCGAACAGTTCCTGGTCGCCACAATCACCGCTACTTTGTGTGCGTGTAGTTGGAATCACAGGACAAGGTCTCGGGGCGCCGAGGTCGGTGCTTTAGCCGGTTTCGGGGCCCGGAAGAAGCCGTCCAGGTTGATGTTTTTAGCTTGCTTTGGTGTCAGCAGGGCCACTAAGAGTCATCTCAGCAAGTGTGGCATCTCTGCTGTTGGAATGCTTTCCGGGATGCCCCAGATTTTTAGGTTGTTGTCCCGGCGTGCGTCCTCTAGGGCCGCAAAGCGGCGGTCGTGCGCCTCATTCTGTCATTGGAGATCCTTGGCCTCCTGCTGTAGTGCTGTGATTTGTTCCATGCAGGCGCTGGACGTCGTCTCTAGGGTTGTAATTCGACCCGTCAGGCCGTGGATGTCAGCCCGTAATGTTGCGACATCCGCCTGGATCGTCTTCTGTAGATCTGCGAGTAACGATTTCAGGACTGCTATTGTCACGGGGGAGTTGTACATACTATTGGCGCCCGGGGTCGGTCACTTTGCCGGAGGCAGGATGGCCTCTTCACTACCCGAGGAGAAGTCGTCAGATAACTCTGAGTATGTTTCGTGGTCGTCGGCCATTTTGGGCCCGATGGCTTCGCGGGTCTGTCACAGAAGTTCTGCTATGTTTGGCCCTTTACTTGGTTTATCTCTCCTTTCTCTTTTATATATTCAGCTGTTTTGAAAATTTCCTAACTTTTTCTAAATTTTTTTATAATCCTTTTTTTACCGTTAAGCCCTAACTAGCAGTAAGCAGCACTAACAGTAAATTCCCCACTTTCCCATAACTCCCACCCACCCCAACTAGCAAAATCTATAATTATAAAATATTTAAATTAATTAACTAAATAAATTGAACCCTTCAGGGTTAAAAAAATAAATAAAAGTTAATCCTCAGGGGTTAAAAAAAAATAGATCACAGTATAATACTGATCTGTATCTGTGATCTGTATTTTGATCACTGTAGGCAGTGATCAACTGGCAGGGAAGGGGTTAATTTTTATTTGGACTGGGTAAAAGGGGGTGGTTTTTTTTGTTTTTTTTACTTAAACGTTACTAAAACATTTTTTTAAAACTTTTTAAAGCTTATTTTAAAACTTTTTTTAACGTTAACCCCTAGTTAGCCTAACACTAAATCCCCCAATTCTCCACTAACTTCCATCCATCCCAGCTAGCTAAATATCTAATTTTAAAATATTTAATTTAATTAATAAAGTGCACAGTGAGGGGAGACCAGTGCAGGGAAAAACCCACAGAGTAGTCCACACTAGCCCAAATGCCTCACACAAAACAAGATGGTAGATAAACAACCAAATAAACTAGACTAAATACAGCAGACATCAAGGCAAAACGCAGCATGTATTACAATATGAAAAGTAGAGTAATAAACACAACCCTGAGCTAATATTTAGCTTTGTAACATAATTTAATATGAATAAAATATTAAAACATGGCAGAAAAGAAGATTTGTAAAAACAATTTTTAGTTCTACGTGACATTTTAACTGTAAATGTCATAGTACTGTTTGTTTTTACTGGAATAAAATACACATATTTGTATTCAGCGTTGTCTCACGTGTAAAACATTGACATCGTATCCCTGCTCCCTGTGTACCACACAGCGTGGCTGGCGCCCAGTGATGAGGCTGGGCTGCAAGTCAGAGCCGGTTACCTGTCAGCATTCACCTCAAGGACCTGTATGTACAGTAGGTATGTAATTGTGACTGTCTGCGTGCATGTATGTATGTATGTCTCTGTGGGCATGTATGTATGTCTCTGTGTGCCTGCCTGTATGTATGCATGTCTCTGTGTGTATGTATGTATGTATGTATGTATGTCTCTGTGTGCCTGTATATATGTCTCTGTGTGTTACATAGTTACATAGCTGAAAAGAGACTTGCGTCCATCAAGTTCAGCCTTCCTCACATACGTTATAGCTGTTGATCCAAGACAAGGCAAAAAACCTAGTCTGAAGCGCTTCCAATTTTGCAACAAACTAGGAAAAAAATCCTTCTTTACCCCAAAATAGCAGTCAGATGTCTTCTTGGATCGAGCAGCTATTACCGCACTAATTAGAAATTATATCCCTGTATGTTGTGTTTTTGCAAGTATTTATCCAATTGCAGTTTAAACATCTGTATAGACTCTGACAAAACCACCTCTTCAGGCAGAGAATTCCATATCCTTATTGCTCTTACTGTAAAAAAAACAAAACTTTTTCTTTGCCTTAGATGAAATCTCCTTTCTTCCAGACTAAATGTGTGACCTTGTGTCCTATGTATAGCCCTGTTTATGAATAGATTTCCAGATAAAGGTTTATACTGGCCCTGAATATATTTGTATAATGTTATCATATCCCCTCTCAGGCGCCATTTTTCCAAACTAATCAGATTTAAATGTTGTAACTTTTTCTTCATAACTAAAATGCTCCATTCCTTTTATCAATTTTGTAGCTCGTCTCTGCACTTTTTCTAGTGCCATGATATCTTACTTTCGAACAGGTGCCCAAAATTGCACATCATATTCCATGCTTACCAGCGATTTATAAAGAGGCAAAATTATATTTTCATCCTGAGAATTTATGCCCCTATTTATACATGACAAAACCTTACTGGCCTTGACATTGCATATTGCTGCCTAATTTGTTGTCTATAACAATTCCCAAATCCTTATCGTGTGTAGTTATCCCTAGTTCAATGCCATTTAGGGTGTAAATTGCTTGTGCATTCTTAACCCCGAAGTGCATAACTTTGCATTTCTCTACGTTAAATTTAATCTCCCATTTTAGTGCCCAATCCCCCAATTTATCCAAATCCCTCTGCAGCAAAGCAATATCCTGCTCACATTTTATTACTTTACAAAGTTTTGTGTCATCTGCAAACACTGATACATGGCTTTCAATGCCTATTTCAAGATCATTTATAAATATGTTAAATGGAAGCGGTCCCATAACAGAACCCTGAGGGACACCACTTACCACTTTTGTCCAGCCTGAAAATGTACCATTAATGACAACTCGTTGTACTCTATCCTTAAGCCAATGTTCTACCCAAGAACAAGAATATTCATCTAGACCAATTTCTTTTAGTTTGTAGACTAATCTATTGTGAGGAACTATATCAAATGTATGTATGTATGCCTCTCTCTGTACGCATGTATGTCTCTCTCTGAACGCATGTATGTGTATGTATGCCTGTATGTGTATGTCTCTATATCCCTGTATGTCTCTGCATGTGTGCATGTCTCTGTATGTATATATATGAGAAATATAATAGAGAGAAGATCACACCAAGAGGTCTAAGGTTTTCAAAGGATCCTTCCTTTGACCAAGAGGAAGAAGATTTTATGACCGAATGGAATAATAAACTAGAGAGTTTTTCCTTTGGACTAATGGACTTAATTATTGAGAGACGCAGGCATAATCTGGCAAAACTAGACAAAAAAATTGATGAATTACAGAAATACTTAATAAATAACACCTCCTCAGAAGAATATACCTCTATCACAGAGGATATAAAAGATAATTTAGATAAGATGGAACAGACTGTAATTGAAACAAAAAAGAGAAAATACCTGAGGGATAAAAATGATTATGCCAATAATAGAGTCAGGACATACTCCAAATATAACCATAACAATGTAAATAATTCTCAAAGAACAAAGTACCCTAAAAGAAATATTCCTGATAGGAATATATCTTACCATTCAGACACCCACAAAGGTTTCTCTGGTAGGAGGTACTCTAATAGTGATATTTCTTTTCATAAAGAACCCCAAACCAAGACAACAAATAGGTCAAGTTATAAAGTGGAGACCAACTATAGCTATGGTAGAAGAGATGCTGTCTCTCCCATCAACAAAAAAAGAAATGACCACTCTGATGGAAGGGACACATATAGATGGAAAAAACAGAGTGTACATTTCAACAAACGCCAACCACATTTGAATAGACCTGAGAGAAAAAAGGAGGATAATGTTCCTCTATATAATAGATTTGCACACCTAGATCATTCACCAAGACAAGAGGATTTTTGGGAACTCCAGGAAAGGGGGAGATACAAAAGCTCCCCATTAGGAAAGAGGCGGAGATCCATAGAGGAAGGGGAATTAGAGGAGGAGTATCTCTACAAAAGAGGAAAAAAAGACAAAAAATAATCAAGAATGGTATCTTTAACCTCACAAATAGAGTGCTCTCTAAATCCCAACAATCATTACTTGAAAAGGGCCTTAAATTTGCCCCGACTAGAACACTAGACAAATTTGGCACCTATTTGGACCTTAATAGGTTTAAAAGAAAAATGTGTTTGAAAAAATTCTTCCATAAGAAACCATCAATAAGACCTATGCCAAGTGAAACAAATGATGAATTTGTGCATACGGAACTTAAAGAGAAATCTAGTTTTTTTCCCAAGTTTTGCATCTCTGATGAGATGTCAACATTTGAAAAAATGGTTATGAGAGATATCAAACGTATAAAACCCATCGGGAAGAATGAATATAATCTTACCTTCCAAGAAAGAGATAGTCTAAAGAAGTTCAAAAATGACAACACATTGGTCATTAAACCGGCCGATAAGGGGGGGGGGATTGTCCTTATCGAGAAGGATGACTATGTAGCAGAGTCACATAGGTTACTTGGTGACACTGCAACATATATCGTTTTAAATAGGGACCCCACCAGTGAAATTAAAGTCAGCTATACTAAATTGCTTGACAAAGGCAAGTTAGAAGGTATCCTGAATAAAAAAGAATCAGAATTTCTAAACATCCATCATCCCAGGATCCCTGTTTTCTATTACTTGCCAAAGATCCATAAACATACCACCAAACCCCCTGGGCGCCCCATCATCTCAGGAATAGGATCTATATCGAGTAGGCTTTCTCAATACATCGATCAATGCCTACAGCCTATAGTGAAGAACTGTAAAGGCCATTTAAAAGACACCATTAATGTCCTGCAAGTCCTTAAGGATGTTATATGGGATGATGAGTGCTGGCTAGTTACAGCCGACGTTCACTCCTTGTATACCATCATACAACATAATAGAGGCTGTGAAGCGACAAAGTTTTTCCTCGAAAGATCTGAACTTTTCCCACAATCTCAGATTGATTTCATTTTGGAGGGAATTAATTGGATACTCCACAATAACTATTTTTGGTTCAGTGAGGCATTTTATTTGCAGATTTGTGGAACGGCGATGGGCACCAGGTTTGCACCCAGCTACGCTAATTTGTTTATGTCATACTGGGAACATCATTTTGTTTTTGGCGACCGTAGGTGGGATGCAAACCTGGTGTCCTATCATCGTTATATAGACGATATTTTTTTTGTCTGGAAGGGTAGTAGTGAGTCCCTCGATCTCTTTTTTTCAAGTGTTGAGAACAATGATTGGGGTATTAAGCTTACTAGAAATAGCAGTAAGAACTCTGTTGAATTCCTTGACCTCAACATTTTTATCGAAAGTAACATCATTAAGACCAGTACCTTCTTTAAGAAGGTTGATGTAAATAGTTACATCGAGGGCAAGAGTTGCCATTATTCACCCTGGCTCCTTAATGCGCCTAAGGCACAACTTCTCAGAGTAAGACGTAACTGCACGGATATTTCTACATTTCATAAACAAGCACAAAAGATCATGACGGACTTTATAGATAAGGGATACGATAGACAGTTACTTGACAGTGCTTATGAAGAGATTAGCCTTAGAGAAAGGGAACCCCTCTTGAAATATAAAGTGAAACCTACCACCTCTGCAGACAGTGAACTGGCCTTCATTTGCGATTTCAATACACAGAGCAAACAAGTTAAAAAAGTAATCCATAGACATTGGCCTATCCTTAAAAATGATGAGCTACTAAACATTCTCCTACCAGAGAAACCCAAAATCATCTATAGGGGAGTATCTAATTTAAGAAATAGTCTTTCCAATAAAAACTCGACTAGAGTTAAAGAAGTGTTAAATCCATTCAATGAATCTAAAGGGTTCTATGGTTGTGGTGTCTGTGGGGCCTGTAGGCACACCAATAACCCTAAAAGAACAATTAAGGAATTTGCGAATCCGAATCATCCCAATAAGAACTATAAAATAAAGGACATTATCACCTGCCACACCAAAAGGGTAATTTACATGCTGACGTGCCCATGTGGCCTCCTATACATTGGGCGGACAATACGCCCTCTGCAGGTGAGAATACAGGAACACGTCAGAAATGTGAAAAATGGATTTATGAAACACAGCGTATCACTTCACTTTAAAAATATGCATAACAGCGACCCAAAAGGGATACAATTTAAAGGTATCCAAAAGGTAGTCACAGATTGGAGAGGTGACGACTTGGTGAGGAAAATGGGGAAGGCTGAGATGAAGTGGATATTCGAATTGGACACTCTACATCCTAGAGGCCTCAATCTTGATTTTGAACTTTGTCATTTTTTATAAGAAATTTGTTTCCCTTTTTTTCCTCTTCATCTCAGTCTCCATATGGTCCTCACTAAGATGAAATATAAAAGTGGTAATTTTATTTATGAACATTATTCTTCTCCCTTTTTTTTTTTTTTTTTTTTCCCCTTTAAAATAATTGTATTGACATTGTATCTCTTTAAGACAATAACACCACTTAAGATTTATATATACATTTGAGTAAAGTATGTATATCTATCAGAATAGGATACTCCATAGGGATGACACACGTCTGTAATTGACGCTTCTATTCTACTAAACATCAATTGGGTATATGTCCCTTTAAGAGAGCATTGCTATCGAAAATTCATCTATATAACCAACAGTCTAAAGATTTAAAAAAACAATCTATTTACACAGCCTAAACAGAGATTGCTGTATCTCTTTAAATTAGTAATATTGTAGATTCTCTTATATATCTAAGGACATCGATATAAGAGTAAAATGTCTACTTATTTACATAGCCGAACACAGGCAGCTGTTGAATGTGGAGTTTATCTCCTTTTAAATATACTCTTATTGGGCTTATTGTCTTACCAATATACCTATGTAATCAACATGTTAAACCGATCCCCCCCTTCTCCTTTTTTTTTCCCTTTCCTTTTACGATGTATTTCACAACATTAACGCTATGTGAATGAGCCCGAAGCTTGCCACTAACCAAAATGGCGGCTACGGCTGAAACGGAAGTGACGTCGCGGCAAGGGCGATACGTCACTTCCGGAATTACGAGAACTCACGAACAGCTGATTGGAACACCCCTTACCATATTTGGTCATCCGGAAGGCGGTAAGAACCAATGAGAAGGACTCTCTGGATATTTAAACAGCAGGAAGACACTAGCAGGACACCGATTGAAAAAGCCTTTGCATAAGGCGAAACGCGTCTCGGAAGAGGACTCATTTTTATACCATAATTTTATGGGAACCTTTTTATTTATATTTTATGTAAGTGTTTAAAATAAAAAGTTTTTTTATATATACTTGAGCCCACGACCTGCATCTACTTTCCTGCTACAAAGAAGAGCAGTGCCCTCTTAAAGGCACACTACCTATCATACTGAGAGCCCAGTTTGTATTGGCTCTCAAAAAGGTGAGCAAGCATTTAACTTGTTTTGATACCACTTTGGGTTGAGGATAACACACTAGGACTGTGGTCCATGTCCCCTTATCTCTCCCTTTCTTTGAGGATTGCCATCAAACCATTGAAGAGGCTTGGTGTTTGCTTTAAAGCACCCCTGCGCTTGTGATTTGAGCCTATCGTTTTCAGGCTCTGTACCATGTGAGTGTGCTGCATATAGATTTCTCTCTTTATGTATTTTAAGTTCATACATACTACACTATTGTCTCTATTATATTTTCTCTCCAGATTCCCTTGAATTTTATATCCCTTTTTTAAAGGGTGAGTTTATACATTATATTAGCGCTCCACTGGGTCTTGTTTGTCGTGACCTTTTCCACTTTCATTACCCCACTACTCTGTATGTCTCTGTATGTGTGCACAGTGGTGGATCCTGGTTTTGTGCTGCCCTAGGCATGACAAAATTCAGGCACACCCTCCCCGCCTTCTAAATACACATACACACTCACTGACAGACACATACACACTCACTGACAGACACATATACACTCAGTGTCAGACACACACTTTCACTGACAGACACACATACACTAGCTAACAGACATACGCACTCACTAACAGACACATACAATCACTAACAGACATGCATACACTCTCACTAACAGATATGCATACACACTCACTAACAGACAAACATACTAACGCACTCACTAACAGAGACAGACACGCATACACTCTCACTTACAGACATGCATACACACTCAGTAACAGACACACACACATGCACACAAACACACTCACAAACAGACACACACACACATATAGTAACACACTCCCTAACAGACACACACACACACACTCACTAACAGACACACACACTCACTAACAGACACACACTCACAAACAGACACACACTCACAAACAGACACACTCACAAACAGACACACTCACAAACAGACACACTCACAAACAGACACTCAAATTTTTTTTTATTCAATCCCCCCAGCCTCCTTACCTTTGGGAATGCTGGGGTGGATTATCACTTTCCCTGGGGTCCAGTGGGGCTGGCAGCGGCGGTACTTTCCGGGCGTGCCGCGTAGTGATACCGGAGCCGGAATGACATCATATTCCGGCTCCGGCATCACTGCGGTGCGCGCAAGGGAGCTGGATGGTGCTCCCTTGCCGCCCTCCCAGAAAGTGCTGCCGCTGCCAGCCTGGGGGGGGCTGAGGTGGCAAGCCGGCCAGCTCCTGGGCCCCCCAGGACAAGAGGCTGGCAAGGCATTTTTTTGCCATCCCCCAGAAAGTGCCGCCCAAGGCAAATGCCTTGTTTGCCTCGAGGTAAACACACCCCTGTGCATGTCTCTGCCTGTATATCTCTGTGTGACTGTGTCTGTATGTCTCCGTGTGACTGTTTCTGTATGTCTCTGCCTGTGTGTCTATATGTCTCTGCCTGTGTCTCTCTGTGTCTGTATGTCTGTGTATGATTATGTCTTTATTTGTATGACAGTGTACCTGTATGACGTTGTTTGATTGTGTGCCTTAAAAAAACAATTTCTGTGTGCCTCTATGATTGTGTAAGTATGTATGTATTTTTGCCTGCATATCTATGTCTACATGGTTTGGAAGAAAAGACACACAAAGGGATCTGGAGGGGAGGGGCAAACAAAACAGACTAAGGGGAGAAATAGCCACATAGAGGGACTGTGGTGGAAAAAAATAAACAAAGAAAGGGGATGGGTGTAAGTAAGAAACAAGCAATGGAGGTTGTAAGACACACTAAAGAGGGGTAATACATTCAAAAGAGTGGATATGAAACACTAAATAGGGTAGGAAAGTAAGAAATTCAAAAGGGGGGGTTACAAGACACACAGGGGAAGATGCACTTTTTTTTGCTGGTGGGGGAAGGGGGCGGCAAAATGCATCTTCACCTGTGTAGCTAAAAATCCCTGTACTTGCCCTGACCACACGCACAGTACTCCCTAGGAGGTGAAAGCTCCTCCCCCTCCTTTCATTCTGCGTAGGCGCGTCGGGTGTCACGTGACTACCAGTGCTCAGTGTGAGAGAGCGCCACCAGCGAGAGGCCGCCCCCCTTCACTGCTTTTACAGGTAAAATGGCAGGGAGGGCGGCCATCAGAGAGAGACAGGGGAGGGGGCATGGGGGACAGAAATACATGGGAGGGGGCATGGGGACAGAAATACATGAGAGGGAGCATAAGGACAGAAAGACATAGGAGAGGGCATATTGGGACAAAGACATGGGAGGGGGCATATGGGGACAAAGACATGGGAGGGGGCATAGGAACAAAGATATGGGAGGGGGCATGGGGGACAGAGAGATATAGGATGGCGACATCATGGGAAACAGAGAGAAACATGGGAGGGGCATGGGGAACAGAGAAAGACAGGAGGGATCATGGGGAGAGAGAGATATGGGATGAGGCATGGGGAGAGAGACACAGATGGGTGGGGGACATGAGGGGGAAAGAGACACGGATGAGTGGGGGTCATGACGGGGAGAGAGACATGGATAGGTAGTGGACATGAGGGGGAGGGAGACACGGATGGGTTGGGGACATGGGAGAGGGACATGGATAGGAGGTAAGGGACATGGGAGGGGGACATGGATAGGAGGCAAGGGACATGGGAGAGAGACTT
Source organism: Pelobates fuscus (assembly GCF_036172605.1). Lineage (NCBI taxonomy): Eukaryota > Metazoa > Chordata > Amphibia > Anura > Pelobatidae > Pelobates > Pelobates fuscus. The sequence continues at coordinate 180,621,650 of NC_086317.1, read as the reverse complement.
GGATGAGAGGAGGACATGGGAGCGAGATATGAACGAAATGGGGAAGGACATGGAAGAGGAACAGACAGATGGAATTTGGGGAGAGACATGGATGAATGAGGGAACGAGATATGGATGAAGGGTGGAACGAGATATGGATGAAGGGTGGAGCGAGATATGGATGGAAGGGGAACAGAGAGATGGAAGTGGGGGAGAGACATGGAAGGGAAAGAAGAGACATGGAAGGAAGGGAGATAGAAGCAAGCGAAGCTGAGAGTGCAGCAACACCTTACCCTGTCTGGAGATTGCAGAGGGACTAGAGAGTGAGTGGAGCAGATAATGCGGCTACACCTAAGCTGTGACACCTTACCCACCTGGCTGAGACTGCAGTTTGCAGAGGGATTGAGGGAGCGAGCGGACACTCTGGACAGTGGCATTACTACTAAGATAGTAAGTAACTTGAAGTGAAGCTTTTAGTGTAATTTTAGTTTGTTTTGTTCTAGGATTCACCAAATTTCATACAGGTCACAGGCAGCACAGATAACCAGTTATCTAATCATCATGTTATTGCTAAGATAAACACAGTAGCAGCATACACAGCCAGCACAATACCATCACACATTGACAGCACAAAATGATCACACACATTCTCATCACACAGAGCCAGCTCAGTGCTAACACACAGTTTCCATCACATGTACACAGCCCAATATCATCACACACAAACTATTCCTATCACAGGCAGTCCCCATTACACTCAGACAGCCAAATTAATCACACACAAACTGTAACCATTTCACTCAGACAGCCCAATATGCAGTCCCCATTGCATCCAGATGCCCCAGTACATCACATGCAGTTCCCACTATACTCAGAAAACCTGAGTTCAACTTTCACAACCAAGGTATTTATTTAAAAATGATACCACTAAAGACTCCAGCTTGTAATATTGTGCAAGGCCTGAGTGCCCTGGGGCAGCTGGAAATCTCATCCGGCATCTTTTCCCTCTTGCATGGTACATGAGGCTGTTTTAAGTCCTGGGCAATCTAAATGCCGGGGTAAGTCCTGGGTGCTGGAGCAAGTGCCATGAGTGCAATCTCAGTGTTGGGGTAAATCCTGGGTGCTGGGGTGGGTACTGGGACAAGTCTTGTGAGTGCAATCTCATAAGACTGGAGATACTAACAAAACCTGGGCTGTTGGTGGGTCTTGAGGACTGGTTTGGGGAATGCTGCATTAGAGCAAACCCTATAATTGGCATTATTGGGAAAGCATTGTATAAGAAGATTTGCGATTTCATGTGCACTAGTTCTCCTTGTAGTGGTTTCATATAGAGAGGGGGGCTTTGGGTGACTGGCAGGATTTAGGAACTTTCAATACCTCTTTATTCACTTTTTATGAGACATGGAGGATGAGGAAACAAAATATAATGCTAGATTTATTTCTTTAGCTTCCCTTTACATGGTGGAAAACTTTGATCTAAAAAAATGACTTTTTTTGTTTTTTCATGAGGGGGCACTGATCTGGTTCCTCGCCAAGGGCACTGGAGACCCTAGGTACTCCTCTGTTGGGCGGCGAAACTCCACTCCTCCCTTCGAGCTGATTGGCGCGATTTGTTTTCGCGCCCTTCAGCTGATTGCTTGCTGCTTGGTTTAGGTGCACGGTTTGAATTCGCCACCAAGCAACTTTGTGGATCTCAGGCTCCGTACATCGAATCGCCCCGCTATTTGCAAGGATACTAGTGGGGGTTATCTAGCAATGTATGTTTCAACCCTGTAACTACTTCCCGGGGTGCCGAGTTTACCCCCCCCCCCCCCCCCCCCAGATGTAATGTGTCTTAATGTGTGTCCCTGTGTACTGATGGTTTCTCTCAAAGCGGGAGATGGCTATCTGTAACCCAGCCCCCTCCTGCCTGGGATTGTGTTGTCCTGAATGGAGACTCCCTGCCTGTTTTCAATAAAGATTGTCAGTGTTTTAACCTCCAGAACTGTGTGTGGTCTGGTTACTGAAGGGAAGGAAGATGTAACCCAACGGGGAAAGTCCTTGTAAGGATTAAGAGCTTCCAGGACTTTAGTAGCCCCCTAACCATGTAAGAGTTCCTGATTGGAAGGGAACTAGTGGAAGTAACCAGTCAGGTTACCAGGTGGTCCTCTACAAGTGGTAAGTAGTGTCCCTCAGGTTTCTGTTTTTGGACCGTTTCTATTTAACAGATTTTTTTTGTCAATCTTTTTTATTGAAGCATTGTGATTTGGTTACAGAAAGGAAGAATAATATATCAGCGAGATTACATACATATACGATAACCATTAACATAGATATACATTCTCAGGGGTGTCTGCTTCATTTTATGTTTTAAAGGGTGTCGCTGTGTCTGGTTAGTTAGGCTATATGATTGTTGTAATGTCATGCTAGTCATGGAGTATAACATGAGGATAAATCCAACCCAACAGATTATTTGAACTGGCGCAGTATGCCATATATCGTAGGATTGGGGTTTCAGACGTTAACTGCTTATTGCCTCGATACATGACCCACTACCCAGAGTTACTGCAGCTTGGTAAACCGCTGCCATTTAAGCTTAATCTAGACCTCTGGCAGTCACGTTTTCAAAGACAGATATAACATAGAGGAACTGCTTACATAATTATTTGCTGAGTTACATGCTAGGTATGGCTCTATTGTAGTTGCCTATGTAGTTACTGCTCAACTATTAGCTGTGTGGTTGCATGCAAAGTAAAACATTCACGCTTGTGTCACCACCTTGGCAGGGCAAGCGAAAAAAAAAAAAATATAGTATAAAATTATAACATGGCATGCAGAGCGAGTGCACCTATTTTACAATGTAGTATTTTAGTAGGCAAGCTGAGTGCAGTAATATAGATTTAATACAAGCCTAACAAGCATACCAGCATGTGTATTGAGTGCATAGTAGCTTGTTCAGGCAGTTTAGCATGTTAGTTACTTAAAGTAGAGCATCATGCAGGAGTGTTTCTGCTGGCGGCTTTTAGGATTTTTGGCCCAAGTCCTAAGCATGTGTCATTAAGTTCACAGGGCAATAGCTAGCGAGTCCGTTATCATCTCTTAATGTACTCATCCCTCTCAGCCGGGTACGTTGTTATTACACGTGAGTTTACAGAGGAAGAGGTTCTATTTCAACTGTCAAAAGTAAAGACAAATAAGTCAATGGGACCTGATGGAATACACCCAAAGCTATTAAAATAGCTTAGTGGTGTACTAGCAAAACCATTAACAGATTTATTTAACCAATCATTGTTAACAGGAGTAGTCCCAGAAGATTGGAAGTTAGCGAATGTTGTGCCCATTCACAAGAAAGTTAATAGGGAGGAGTCGGGCAACTATAGGCCAGTAAGCCTTACTTCAGTAGTGGGGAAAGTGATGGAAACCATGTTAAAGGATAGGATTGTTGAACATCTAAAAACACATGGATTTCAAGATCAGAGACAACATGGGTTTACTTCAGGGAGATCATGCCAAACTAATCTTATTGATTTTTTTGATTGGGTAACTAAAATGATAGATCAGGGTGGTGCAGTAGACATTGCTTACCTAGATTTCAGTAAGGCTTTTGACACTGTTGCACATAGAAGGCTTATCAATAAACTGCAATCTTTGAGTTTGGATTCCAATATTGTTGAATGGGTAAGGCAGTGGCTGAGTGACAGGCAACAGAGGGTTGTAGTCAATGGAGTATATTCGAAGCTTGGGCTTGTTACCAGTGGGGTACCTCAGGGATCTTGGACGTAAAAACCCAAGGGCAGAGTACAGAATATTTGCTAGAGACCTAACCTCAACATCTGAGGAAAGGGATTTGGGGTGATTATTTCTGATGACTTAAAGGTGGGCAGACAATGTAATAGAGCAGCAGGAAATGCTAGCAGAATGCTTGGTTGTATAGGGAGAGGTATTAGAAGTAGAAAGAGGGAAGTGCTCATGCCATTGTACAGAACACTGGTGAGACCTCACTTGGAGTACTGTACACAGTACTGGAGACCATATCTTCAGAAGGATATTGATACCTTAGACAGAGTTCAAAGAAGGGCTACTAAACTGGTTCATGGATTGCAGGATAAAACTTACCAGGAAAGGTTAAAGGACCTTAACATGTATAGCTTGGAGGAAAGACGAGACAGGGGGGATATGATAGAAACATTTAAATACATAAAGGGAATCAACACAGTAAAGGAGGAGACTATATTTAAAAGAAGAAAAACTACCACAACAAGAGGGCATAGTCTTAAATTAGAGGGGCAAAGACTTAAAAATAATATCAGGAAGTATTACTTTACTGAGAGGGTAGTGGATGCATGGAGTAGCCTTCCAGCTGAAGTGGCAGAGGTTAACACAGTAAAGGAGTTTAAGCATGCGTGGGATAGGCATAACGCTATCCTAATTATAAGATAAGGCCAGGGACTAATGAAAGTATTTAGAAAACTGGGCAGACTAGATGGGCCGAATGGTTCTTATCTGCCGTCACATTCTATGTTTCTATGTTGTTATGCCTCGGGGTGGATGCCGCTTAGTTCTTTGCCAGGATGCAGATCCGCACCAGTTTGCCGTGGTAGCTGGGTCTTCCTGGTGTCGAGGTGCCTTGGTAGGCACTCATGCCCGTTCGCCATTGATCCCATCAACAGGATTGTGGGCTTTGGGTTCCTCCGGATCCCGGTCTTCTCCCTCGGGGTATCGCTAGTATGGTGAGTGCCCAGCTCAGATGAAGGAAGCTGCTTTATAGCGTGGATTGTTAGGTGTTTGTTGCCCTGTGCATCATGACCGGGTCCGCAGACGTTCCGTGCGCTTGTCGGCCTCCGTTGGGCAGGATAGTGGAGCAGCGGCCGTCCACTCCACTCACCGCCAGGTGGGATCCCGCACAATGCAGCGGGGATCTCTCCTCCGGGGGACTAAAACTCTTTGAGCAAGCCTCTCCCCAGCTCCGGTAGCCCGTGTACATCGAGGGTCATGATTCTCGGTCACTTCTTTCCACCAAAATCGCTATTTATAAGCTTAATGGGCCATATTGTTCAGGACCTGATCCTTCCTTCGACCGCTCAGCTCGGTGGCCCGACCCCGGCCCCCATCTATTTAAAATATTTATAAATGATCTTAAAATAGGCATTGAAAAAGTGGAACCACTACAGTATTAGAAGACCTCACCATTGCATCAAAGACCATTTGTAAGGATATCATTGTTGGACTTTCTTTTTAAATTGGACTTTTTACATACTTTTATCCTATATTATTGATTGTAGCGCAGCCTTTTTTATTGTTTATAATTGAAAGACATGTTTTAGTATTTGCAGATGACACATAACTTTGTAAAGTAATAAAATGCGAGAAGGATATTGCTTTGTTGCAGCGGGATTTAGATAGATTGGGGGACTGGGCACTAAAATGGCAGATTAAATTTAATGTAGAGAAATGCAAGGTTATGCATTTCGGGGTAAAGAATGCACAAGCAACGGCAACAAATGAGGAAGCAATATGCAATGTCAATCGGCAGTTGCTAAGGTCAGTAAGGTTTTGTCATGTATAAATAGGGGCATAAATTCTCTGGATGAAAATATAATTTTGCCCCTTTATAAATCACTGGTAAAACCACACCTTGAATATGATGTGCAATTTTGGGCACCTGTTCTAAAGAAGGATATCATGGCACTAGAAAAAGTGCAGAGGCAGGCTACAAAATTTATATAAAGGAATTGAGCATTTTAGTTATGAAAAGTAAAAAAAAAAAATTAAATCTGGAAAAAAGGTGCCTCAGCGGGGCTATAATAACATTTTACAAATATATTCAGGGCCAGTACAAACCATTATCTGGAAATCTATTCATAAACAGGGCTCTACGTAGGACACAAGGTCACGCATTTAGGCTGGAAGAAAGGAGATTTAGTCGAAGGCAAAGGAAAGGTTTTTTTACAGTAAGAACTATTAGGATGTGGAATTCTCTGCCTGAAGAAGTGGTTTTATCAGAGTCCATAGATATGTTTAAACAGCAATTGGATACATACTTGCAAAAACACAACATACAGGGATATAATTTCTAATTAGTAGGGTAATAGCTGCTTGATCCAAGGAGATATCTGACTGCCATTTTGGGGTCAAGAAGGAATTTTCCCCAAGTTTGTTGCAAAATTAGAAGCACTTCAGACTGGGTTTTTTGCCTTCTTTTGGATCAACAGCAAAAATATAAGTGAGAAAGGCTGAACTTGATGGATGCAAGTCTCTTTTCAGCTATGTAACTATGTAATAGGGGTGGATTCTTTGCTCTGCTTCTTTCAGCTGTTAACCATTCTACCAGATATGGTCTTTCGGAATTTCCACGTGTCAGATTGGGTTATGGGATGGAGCCACATCAATTCTCTACTATAGTCTCTCTTGGCATTGCTCCACTACCCCACCGCTCAGTGTGAACGTGAGCATGTCACGTCTTTAAATCATCCTCCATGAACCAGGTAATTGGCCTTGCTTTGCTTTCTTTGGCCATTACTTTCTCAATATCTAGTTTAGCCCATCTAATCGTCTTTTTTGCATGCATTATTCGCTTCCTTATATCTTACGTAAGATCCCTCTTATTTTATATGAGTTACCTTATTTTTTATTTTTTAATTTCTTGGTTTGCCTTACCACTTATCCATATTTGTTTAAATTTGTTTCTTTTATATATATCTATATATCTCTATCTCTATCTCTATCTCTATCTATATATATATATATATATATATATATATTACCCAATGTACCAAGAAGTGTACATTTCTAATATTTGTTTGAAGATATTCCATTTATCCTCAGTGTTTTTTTTTTTTTTTTTACTAAAGAGTTGTAAAGCTGTCCTTATCTTAAAATCGGCCTTTTTAAAACTTTATGTTTTAGTATATCCCATGGGTATTTGCCTTTTTGAGTTTATTTTGAAAGACATCATTATGTGGTCACTTCTTCCCGAATAATCACTATTTATCTGCTTAACTCAACATGTTTTTTATAATCAGATCCAGATAAGCATTTTTTTCTGGTTGGTGCATGTATCAATTGGGACATGAAGATGTCATTTAACATGTCAAAAAACCTAATTCCCTTTGCTGAACTACTAGTCCCTTTGTCCCAATTTATGTCCGGGTAATTAAAATCCCCAATAATTAACGTGTTACCCAGATTTGCAGCTTTTCCAAATTGCTCTTTAGCTATTCTTCCTCCTCAATATCAACATTAGATGGTTTATAACATATCGCAACCAATAATTAATTTCCCTTCTTTTCCCCCAAGCAGATATCTATCCATAAAGCTTCCACATTTTCTTCACCACATTCAACTTTCTTAAGATTGGGCTATAACTCATGGTTGACATACAAACATACCCCACCACTTTTCCTTTTTTATCTTTCCCCAATAATGTGCTACCATTCAAGTTAACTAGCCAGTAATGTGTATGATCCCACCATGTTTCCGTTATGTCATTTCCGTTATTGCTTAATGTATGCCTTTGCCTCTAGTCTGTTCCCCTATTTTATTTATCCTCCTTTCATTAGTAAGCATACATTTAATATTATCACAAGTCACATGTCATTGAGCTGATAAATATGAGGATTGATATACTCACTGTGCCCTCCATATCTACGCTTGTAAATTTAGTGGCATAGTTCACTGAGTTCTCTTCATTCTCTAAACTCCTTGCCAAAATTATTATTCCATTTATAATGATCAGAAAACTTGTATTTAGAAATATTGCACTTTAAGATTCAGGTTTACCCAGTTTGTGAATATACGAAGCAAGTTGTGAAATAATAAAGTTTTAAAAAATATGTTCTACATTAAATATGTCATTGCCACCGTGTTTAAAAAAAATAAATAAACAGTATCTCTTTCAGAATTTAATAAATCAGTACCACCTAGTGGTGGCTTTTGAGCAATTAACATGTGTTCTCTCTTTGCCCTGACAAATGTAGATACCTGGGATTCTAATTCTGAATGCTTATCACACTAAATCTCACAAAAAAAATCTCACTTAAAGGAATACCCCACAAACATAAAGCATATCAGTTTTCTGAAGCGCTTTATGTGTGAGAAGATGTTCATTTTAATTGCAGTACATACAAGTGATGATGTCTACTTGAAATTGGTGCTTTTTTAAGTAATTGCAGAAACACCTCCATGGCTGTCAGACAGGGAGGTCTCAGTGAGAAGCCTCTAATTGGTAGTCTCCCTGACACACACTGAAATTCTGTGCTGGGGTAAAAGCAGAAGGCTTGCAAAAGGTGCAGACATAGAAAGACCTGGATCAACCATCAATGAAAAAAAATAATGCATAATTAAATGCATGTTTGTTTTCATTAGAGGTACATCTACTAAATACTGATTATCTATTTGGGCAGTGGAGTGTCACTTTAAAATAACTCTATTAAAACTATTAAATTGCCACAGAGATTAACTGCTAATTTATAAATAAATAAATAAATAAATAAATAAAACACTGCAAAAATAAAGGGACAAATCATCGGCAGGAGAATAAAAAATGTAAAGCATGTTTTTATTTAACCTCAAATATACTTATCTGCCAGAGGGTAAGCATCTAGAGGAAGCTCGGCTCTCTCATTAGTAGCGTTGCTTAAAGGGACACTATAGTCACCAGAACAACTACAGCTTAATCTTGATTATAGTAGCTCCCTTTAGGCATTTTCATGTAAACACTGCCTTTTCAGACACTTCCAAGTGGCAACTCATCAGATGGCCACTGGAGGGGCTTCCTGGCTCAGGGCTGCACAGTAAGCAGCCCTGCCATTCACCGTCCCCATGCTCTGCATGGAGACACTGAATTTTCCTCATAGAGATGCATTGATTCAATGCATCTCTATGAAGAGGTCCTGATTGGCCAAAGCTGCATTTGGCCCCACCCCATGCCAATTTTAGCCATTCCAATGCTTTCCCTATGGAAAAGCATTGGATTGACTAACAATCAGCCAGTTTGATGATGTCACAAAGGGGGCGGAGCCAGCACCAGCAGACCCACATGGCGCTGGAAATAAGGTGAGTTTTATACTTTTATAGGGGGGCAAGCCACCTAAATGGTGGGTTTAGCACTATTGGGTCAGGAATACATGTTTGTGTTCCTGGCCCTATAGTGATCCTTTAAGATTCAGAAGCACCATTTGCCCTCCAAGGACCAGTATCACCAGCAAACTTCATCAACTGAACAGAGTAAATGTGATTGTGAGATAGCAATCTGTAGAGTTTACAAACTCTAAAAATACTAGTCTGGTGCCAGGTAAAATTGGTTACATTTATGTCCACTGCTCAGCTTGTGTTTGGTAGTCTACCGCGTATCAATAAAAATGCAATTGAAATAATTGATGAGATCATTGTCTGTTGTGCTAATAGCAAGCTTATTAGACATCCCCTGGATCAATTCAAAAACGGTTTGGTTCTTTACAATGCGGGGATGAGGGAAGGGGATTTACCCACTCCTCTCACCATAAACATTACATAAAGCTATATTGGTTATGATGCTTCTAGTGTTCCTTTCAAATAAGATTCAATTTAATAGGAAAAAAATTATTTAAAATTAAATTACCTAAAATTAAAAAATTGTTAAAATAGTTTCTAGTAGAAACATTACCAAATGTAACAAAATAAAAAGTGAGGAAACAATGTGGAATCTGAAATATATTAGAAACCAAGATTAAGGCTATTGAAGAGCAGTGATTGTCAATCACGACCCTAGGTAAATCATGAACACTTTTTGCTGCTAGATATTTGTCATGGTTACATCTATACTTCAGGATATAGGAAATAATAATGTACCTTGTCTAATAAACTTTGTAAGAAGTTTATAATCACTTTTACTTTGTACACTCAGGGAGACACAGACACAGACAGATCAGATGTGAACAGAAGGTGCACCTGCGCAAGGTGAAGGTACAGGCCTCCAAGAATGAGAACATAATGTCAATCTTTAACCTGTCTTTGAGACCTTTGGATAAACATGAGTCTACCCTACTCTCTTGTACCTAGAGCATTTGGCATCCTGAAGTTGCTCCTATCCTAAATGAATGACCTGAAAATGTCGTAGGGTCCAAACCTAATTTCAGGAATAGGGCCCTAACATACAACATGAATTTGGTTGTTGTTAGGGGATGTTCGTGTAATTGTAGTAAAGGGGTATCGCATGAATAGGCTGAGAAAGTCTGACGATATTTGTTTAGGACTGATACCGGGCACCATTTGTTTCCTGTGGGGTAAAATGGGATTTCTACTGCCGGACCTGTTTGGTTAGTTTTGCTGTGCTTGATGATGATTTTATAATAATCTCCTATTCTAATGAGATCTCTAAATTTCAAGCATTGTGGTGCCTCTACTGTGGATCCAATGGTGAATTCGCGGGGGTGTAGGAAACCATAAAAAGCCATGTAGATGGCTGCTTTTATAACAGTATCGGTTTGTGAGTCAAATGGTTTGCTATCTAGCATGTCAGATAAGGCTCTGAATCTGGGACCATCAATAGGTTGTCGTTTAGGTGTGTACACTTGGCCTACCCGCTGAATACCATATATTTCAGTATATTTTTTATGGAATAAGACTACATGAATGGTTTGTAGTCTGGGTAAAGAGTTAGATATTTGAGCTGGATACCTGATAGGTATAGTTTAATGGTATTGTATGAGCGTTTAAGTGAAAGGTGGCAAAAGGTAGCAAACGCCACCATCGTATGCGATTGCGATTGGGTACAACCTTTATAGTAGTGATGGATTGCACCTAAACGGGAGAGGGTCTGCAGTGCTGGGGGATAGGATGGCTAGAAGGTTGGAGGAGATTTTAAACTAGTAGTAGGGGGGTAGGGTCATATCAATCTACAAAAAGGAGATAGGACAGAAAAGAGATGGGCTTTAGCACAGTATAAGGGGGGTGGAGACGGGGGGAAGGGCAAGCTCAGAACAGAGAAGCTATGTAATGTTGAAATTCACAAAATATACAAGTGACACATGATATTAAATGTATGCTTACTAATGCAAGGAGCCTAAATAACAAAATGGGGGAACTAGAGGCATTAGCATACACTAAACAATATGATACAATAGGCATAACTGAAACATGGTGGGATGAGACACGTGACTGGGCAGTTAACTTAAATGGGTACATGTTATTTAGGAAGGATAGGAAAAACAAGAAGGGTGGTGGGGTATGTTTGTATGTCAACCATGATTTAAAGCCAAATCTTAAGCAAATAGAATGTGATTAGGAAAATGTGGAAGCTTTATGGGTAAATATCTGCTTGGGGGAAAAGAAGGGAAACCAACTATTGGTTGGGATATGTTATAAACCACCTAATGTTAATATTGACGAGGAACAACAGCTGTTTGAGCAAATTGAGAAAGCTGCAAATCTGGGTAACACTTTAATTATTGGAGATTTTAATTACCTGGACATAAATTGGGACAGAGGGACTAGTAGCTCAGCAAAGGGAATTAGGTTTTTAAACTTGTTAAATGACACCTTCATGTCACAACTTGTCCAAGCACCAACTAGAATGGAAGCTTGTCTGGACCTGGTTTTAACAAACAACGTTGATCTTTTGTCCAACATTCAAGTAGGTGAGCACTTGGGAAATAGTGATCACAATATAGTGTCCTTTGAAATAAACTCAAAAAAATACTAAAACATATAATTTTAAAAAGGCCAATTTCAATAAGTTAAGGGAAGCTTTACAATATATTGACTGGCATAAACTCTTTAGTTCTTCCATAAAGAACACTGAGGATAAATGATCATCTTCCAACAAATATTAGAAAGGTACATTTCTCAGTAGGTACCATTGGGAAATAAATATAAAAGAAACAAATTAAAACCAATGTGGCTTAGTAGAGAAGTAAAACAAGAGATTAAAAATAAGAAATGGGCATTTAAAGCATTTAAATCGGACAAATTAGATGCATCTTAAAATATATAAGGAAGCAAATAATGCGTGCAAAAAGGCAATTAGACTTGCTAAACTTCAAAATGAAAAAATGATAGCTAAAGAGAGCAAAACCAACCCCAAAGCATTTTTTAAGTACATAAATTCTAAAAAAAAAAAAAAAATTAAAGTGTAGGTACACTAAAAACTGAAACGGGGGTGTTAGTTAATGAAGACCAGGAAAAGGCAGGAATTTTAAATAACTATTTCTCCTCCGTATATTTTAAGGAAGAACCCATGGCAATAGATGTGCAAATGATTGCTACTAAAAACTTGCAGAATAATTGTTATTGGTTAACTCAAGACAAGGTGCTGCAGCAACTAAAGAAAGTTAATATAAACAAAGCTCCAGGGCCTGACGGTATCCATCCACGTGTACTTAAGGAACTAAGTGTAGAAATAAGTGAACCTCTGTTTTTTTATCTTTCAAGATTCTTTTCTTTCAGTGTTCCGGAGGATTGGAGATGTGGTTCCTATATTCAAAAAGGGTTCAAAATCCTTGCCTGGAAATTATAGACCTGTGAGCTTAACTTCTGTGGCTGGTAAAATATTTGAAAGGTTATTAAGGGATAATATTCAAGAATTCATTGAGAAGAACATGGTTATCAGCAAAAATCAGCACGGTTTTATGAAGCACAGGTCATGTCAAACTAACTTGATTGCGTTCTACGAAGAAGTAAGCAGAAGTATCGATCAGGGTGTTGCAGTGGATGTGATCTATTTGGATTTTGCCAAGGCATTTGATACAGTTCCACACAATAGATTAGTGTTCAAACTCAAGGAAATTGGTCTAGATGAAAATGCTTGTTCTTGGGTAGAACATTGGCTTAAAAACAGAGTACAAAGAGTTGTCGTTAATGGTAAATTTTCAAGCTGGACAGAGGTGGCAAGTGGTGTCCCTCAGGGGTCTGTTCTGGGACCCCTTCTATTTAACATGTTTATGAATGATCTTGAAGACAGCATTGAAAGTCATGTTTCAGTGTTTGCAGATGACACAAAACTTTGTAAAATAATACAATGTGAGCAAGATATTACTTTGCTGCAGAGGGATTTAGATAGACTGGAGGACTGGGCACTCAAATGGCAAATGAAATTTAATGTTGAAAAATGCAAAGTTAGGCACTTCGGCCTAAAGAATACACAAGCAACGTATACCTTTAATGGAAGCGAATTAGGGATAACAACACACGAAAAGGACTTGGGAATTGTTATAGACAACAAACTATGCAACAATGTGCAATGTCAATCAGCAGTGGCCAAGGCCAGTAAGGTATTGTCATGCATGAAAAAGGGCATCCATTCTCAGGACGAGAATATCATTTTGCCTCTTTATAAATCACTGGTAAGACCACATATTGAATATACTGTGCAATTTTGGGCACCTGTTCTAAAGAAGGATATTATGGCACTAGAAAAAGTGCAGAGGCGGGCTACAAAATTAATAAAAGGAATGGAACATATCAGCTATGAAGATAGGTTAACAAATTTAAACCTATTTAGTTTAGAAAAACGTCGCCTGAGGCGGGATATGATAACATTATACAAATATATTCGGGGCCAATACAAACCATTGTGTGGAAATCTATTCACAAACCAGACTTTACATAGGACACGAGGACATGCGTTTAGACTGGAAGAAAGAAGGTTTCGTCTAAGGCAAAGGAAAGGTTTTTTTACTGTAAGAACAATCAGGATGTGGAATTCTCTGCCTGAAGAAGTGGTTTTATCAGAGTCCATACAGATGTTCAAACAGCTACTAGATGCATACTTGCAAAAACAGAATATTCAAGGATTTAATCTTTCAATGTAGGGTAATAACTGCTTGATCCAAGGAAAAATCGTAGATTTTTTGTGTGTTCTGAGACAGCTGCCCAAGTATAAAAAAATACCGAAAAATGCAAAAAAAAGAAAAATTGTTTGTTTGTCTTTTTTTACAGTTTTTGCAATAATAATGTGTACATAATTAGTGCAGATTAAGAAAAGTAATTAAAAGTAAATTAATTTAGTTGTTCTGATTTACAGAATATATAATGTGTCTAAGATTTTAAGTTTTTTTTGGTAGTTACAGGTCACAAAACACAAGGATTAAAATAAACTTTTAATGTGAAGCGATTTTAGAATTTGGTATGTTTATCTTGTAAGCTGAATAGCCATAAAAGAAAACAAAATTGCCACACAAAAGTATATATTTATATAAAGTAGACATCATAGGCTATTTACAATGATGGGACAAGGTCAAGGATCAGAGAAGACAGGATAAACGGGAGACAAGATTCGGTAACCAATCAGACAGATGACTAAAATCACACCCCAAAACTGGTCTACTTATTCTGCCTGGGTGTGGAAAATTTTAAAACAATGGCCAATACATAGGCTGGGCTGAGAGGAGTAATCAGGGCAGTAATAACTGGTCTCAGCTCTTATGCACCTCTTGTAACACACCCTGCACCTTTTCTGTTTTTTTTTCTTTTTGGGGTTAGTGGAATCCTGAAGCAGAAGTGACCTGCCTCCATTCTTCTGCTAGGCTCCACTGATGGTCCCCCTCTATGGCACTCAAGCAACCCAGAAATGAGCTGAAATTGAAATGAGAGAAAAGTGCATTTCAGCTCAACATTTGCCTTTTTAAAAATAACAAAGGCATTGTGGATTGTCGTCTGCATTAGATGTATGCCCAGTTTTTTATACCATGCCCTGGTCTTTTGCATGATTAAATACCGCTGCATCAGTTAATTGGACAGGTCAACTCCTCCCATATGCCGATTGTCATGCTGTATGCAGACTGGCACCCATTTAAATTCCTCTCTGCCACTTACTGCAAGCCTGCGAGCGCTTTCACAATGGATTGTGGTTAAGATGAAAGCCTCCTTTTTATCTCGGTACTTGAGTGCCAGCAGTTCATTCTGGCTGAGAGCTGCTGTTTCCCCCCTTTTAATTTTTTTTCCCGCTACAGCCTTTGGGAAACCTGTGCGACTCTTCCGAATAGTGCCACAGGCCACGATCTCAAAGCAGTACAACATTTTTAAAAGTGTGATGCTATTATAAAAATTATCAATATATAAATGATAACCTTTGTTAAGTAATGGCATTATTAAGTCCCATACAATTTTCCCACTTGTCCCTACTATATCTGGGCAACCTGGGTGATCAAGGTGGCTATCCCTTCCTTCGTATTCCTTCGTATACACTGTCACTTTCACACAATTTATAAAATTTTTGGATGGGATGTACAGTCTTCCCTTATACTTCATGAGGGACTCAACAATAGAAATGTGTTTATTGGGGGGATAAATAGCAACAAATTTATCGTTAAAGTGGGCAATTACAGGGCGTATTTTATATAGAAGATTATACTGCAGATTACCTTTTGAGGGGCACTTTGTATTGTCACTAAAGTGCATAAATCACAGTATGTCTTCATATCTGTCCCTAGTCATTGTTTGGGGAAAAATGGGGGTATTGTAAATAGGATTTGTAGACCAATACATCCTAATTGTGGGCTTTTTAATTATCCCCATTAGCATTGTCAGTGCCCAGAATTGTTTCATTTCTGGCACACTGATGGGGTTCCATCTCTCTTTCCTTGCGATAAGAGAGTCTTGATTGCGTGCAAGATACTGTTCCGCGTACAGATTAGTCTGCTTGACTATCTCCCCAAAAATCTCATCCCCCAAGAACAGCTGCATACAATCCAGCGCATTATAGCCAGACAGGTCAGCCTGTATGCCAGGATTGGCAGTGAACTCTGGGATGGCTGGTGAAAAATTATTAGGGGGTACCCAGTCATCTGCGCCATGTTCAGCATTAGGGGAATCTGCAATTTCCCCTGATGGTCCTGCAGTATCTTGCACATAGTCCCTGTTGCCTGCGTCACTCTGAGGCAGTGTGGGTCGCCTCTGAGTCGGCCGTTAACAGGGCATAAGCCTCCTCTGCGCTATACTTCCTAAACATTGTCTACTACGGTAGCAAAACTTTAACTAAATAACTAAACTTTATTTATTTATTCACCTCTAACAAGCTTTTCACTAAATTACCCAATTCCCACTAAATTCCACCCACCCAACTAACTAAATCACAAATTAATAAAATAAAATATTAAAATTTAAACCATTAGGGTTACAAAAAAAAATTAAATGTAACCATTGAAGATAAAAAAAAAACAAGATCACAGTAATGTACTGTAACCTGTATATTGATCAATCAGCAGGGAAAGGGTTAATTTTTTAAAAAGTACAGGGTAAAGGGAATTGGAACCTTTTGTGACAGTTTAATTTTCTTCAGGAACACAAAGTAACAACGATCCGTCTCTCTCCACTTCAAAAACTCACAAGAGGTGGAGGGAGGTGGATCAGATTTCCCAGCAGCATTGTGACCGCTGTGACTGGTTGTCACAGAGATCACATGGGCTGGGACATCGAGATTTGCTGTTGCTGGTCTGCCCCTTACTTGGAGGCACCCAGCAACAGCATTAACACCGCGTTCGACGGCACTGCGGCGATCGGGGGTTCATTTTAACGCATGACGGACGGGGTCCGTCACTCAGCGTTAAGGGTTTCCCCAGGGTGACAGGCCCTGTCCGTCACCCATCATTAAGCGGTTAATTGAAAAGGACTTGGGAGCAATTATAGATAAAAAAAATAGGCAACAGTATACAATGCTCGTCTGCCGTTGCAAAAGATAATAAGGTGCTTTTGTTTACAAATTAATAATAAGACCCCACTTTGAATATGCGTGCATTTTTGGGAACCAGTTTGGGAACCAGTTTGTGCATGGTGATAAGTTTTGAATTCTGCTTTTTGATTTTAGCCAGCAGGTTATATGTTACTGCAAGAAAAAAAAAACAGTTTTTTATGCAAAGTCCCCTGCGTACACCTTTGCCCCCCATGCATTGGTTTGCCATGACTTTACAGTAACAAATTTTGAACTTGCCCATTTTGGCTGAATATAGTTTGCTTGCTTCACTAGGCACATGTTGAGTGTGGTGCATTTTTCCATCCCCCAAGTTGCATTTATGGTTTAAAAGTATATACCATATTTGTATAACGTACACATCCAATGTTTTGACTTCAGAAAAACAGACTTTTCTAAAATTAGAATATGTGTAAAGGAGTCATTATCAGACTGGAGCAATTTAAACAGAGTCCAAGAGAAATGGGATTATTTAAAAGTTGCACTGCTGAAAGCAACAGAAAATTGCATTAGGCTTGTCAGTAAAAGCAAAAAATTCAAGAAACCACTGTGGTACTCGGCAGATGTGGCCAAAATAGTAAAAAACAAAAAGTTAGCATTTAGTAATTATAAAAAAAACCAGAGTGAGGAAGACAGAATGATCTATAAGATTAGTCAGAAAGAGGCTAAGCAAGTTATAAGAGCTTCCAAATCACACACAGAAGAGAAAATAGCACATTCAGTACAAAAAAGGGGACAAAACATTTTTTAGATACATAAATGAGAAAAGAAAAGTAAAACAAGGATTAGTTAGATTAAAAACAAAAGAAGGAAGGTATGTAGAAGAGGATAAAGATGTAGCTGACTGCCTCAATTAATATTTTTGTTTAGTATTTACAGATGAAAATGAAGGAAAGGGGCCTCAGTTAGGAAAAACTACAAATGAGTAATTTGTTACATGTGAGTTTACAGAGTAGGAGGTTCTATTTCAACTGTCAAAAGTAAACACAAATAAGTCAATGGGACCTCATGGAATACACCCACAGTTATTAAAAGAGCTCAGTGGTGTATTAGCAAAACCATTAACAGATTTTTTTTTAACCAATCATTGTTACCAGGAGTAGTCTCAGAAGATTGGAAGTTCGCGAATGCTGTGCACATTCTCAAGAAAGGTAGTAGGGAGGAGTCGGGCAACTATAGGCCAGTAAGCCTTACTTCAGTAGCGGGGAAAGTAATGGAAACCATGTTAAAGGGTAGGATTGTTGAACATCTGGTTTACTTCAGGGAGATCATGCCAAACTAATCTTATTGATTTTTTTTGATTAGGTAACTAAAATAATAGATCAGGGTGGTGCAGTAGACATTGCTTACCTAGATTTCAGTAAGGCTTTTGACACTGTTGCACACAGAAGGCTTATCAATAAACTGCAATCTTTAAGTTTGGATTCCTATATTGTTGAATGCGTAAGGCAGTGGCTGAGTGACAGGCAACAGAGGGTTGTAGTCAATGGAGTATATTCAAAGCATGGGCTTGTCAACAGTGGAGAACCTCAGAGATCTGTACTTGGACCCATTCTCTTTAATATTTTTATTAGTGATATTACAGAATGTCTTGATCGTAAGGTATGTCTTTTTGCTGACGATACTAAGATATGTAACAGGGTTGATGTTCCAGGAGGGATAAGCCAACTGGCAAATGATTTAGGTAAACTAGAAAATGGTCAGAGTTGTGGCAACTGACATTTAATGTGGATGAGTGCAAGATAATGCATCTTGGACGTAAAAACACAAGGGCAGAGTACAGAATATTTGCTAGAGTCCTAACCTCAACATCTGAGGAAAGGGATTTGGGGTGATTATTTCTGATGACTTAAAGGTGGGCAGACAATGTAATAGAGCAGCAGGAAATGCTAGCAGAATGCTTGGTTGTATAGGGAGAGGTATTAGCAGTAGAAAGAGGGAAGTGTTCATGCCATTGTACAGAACACTGGTGAGACCTCACTTGGAGTATTGTATGAAGTACTGGAGACCGTATCTCCAGAAGGATATTGATACTTTAGAGACAGTTCAGAGAAGGGCTACTAAACTGGTTCATGGATTGCAGGATAAAACTTACAAGGAAAGGTTAAAAGAACTTAACATGTATAGCTTGGAGGAAAGACGTGACAGGGGGGATATGATAGAAACATTTAAATACATAAAGGGAATCAACACAGTAAAGGAGGAGACTATATTTAAAAGAAGAAAAACTACCACAACAAGAGGGCATAGTCTTAAGTTAGAGGGGCAAAGACTTAAAAATAATATCAGGAAGTATTACTTTACTGAGAGGGTAGTGGATGCATGGAATAGCATTCCAGCTGAAGTGGTAGAGGTTAACACAGTAAAGGAGTTTAAGCATGCATGGGATAGGCATAACTAGCTATAATATAAGGCCATGGACTAATGAAAGTATTTAGAAAATTGGGCAGACTACCATTTCGGTATTTACAGTAGAATTTTTGAGAGACATATGTGATGGGTCTATGTTTCAATTTGGGGCTTTATAGCAGTTTGACTGTTCGAAAAACCCCACAAAGGTTACCATTTGTAAAAGTAGACACTCAAAGGTATCTCACATGGTGCATATTGTGCCCTAACATGCCCCCATTGTTTCACCAATGTATGTCAAAGTCTGTGGTAAAAAATAATTTGGGGCATTTTTTACATACATATTACATTTTTGCTGGGTATTTTGTATATTTGATATGTGCCACTATGATCAAAGGCCCCAAATTATGCTCAGCTAAGTCTTCTGAGTAAAACGATACCCCAAATGAATTTCTTTGGCACTATTTTGTGAAGTACAGTGCCATATAGGAGACATGTCCATTTCAGTATTTACAGTTGCAAGAAAAAGTATGTGAACCCTTTGGAATGATATGGATTTCTGCACAAATTGGTCATAAAATGTAATCTGATCATCATCTAAGTCACAACAATAGACAATCACAGTCTGCTTAAACTAATAACACACAAAGAATGAAATGTTGCCATGTTTTTATTAGAACCCTTGGGTTTAATAACTGGTTGAACCTCCTTTTGCAGCAATAACTTCAACCAAACTTTTCCTGTAGTTGCAGATCAGACGTGCACAACAGGAGTAATTATTGACCATTCCTCTTTACAGAAATGCAGTGTGTGTGTATTTGTGTAGTGTGTATATAGTGAATGCAGTGTGTTTGTGTAGTGTGTGTATATAATGAATGCAGTGTGTGTGTGTGTTTGTGTAGTGTGTGTATATAATGCAGTGTGTGTGTGTGTAGGTATGTAATTTGGGGGAGAGGGCATTTTTTATTTATTTTTTTTTTTAAATATTTAATTATTATTATTATTTTTTGTCCCCCCGTCCCTGCTTTTTACCTGGCCAGGGAGGGGGGATATAGCATTCTCTGGTGGTCCAGCGGCATGGTAAATACAGAGGGGGCCCGCAGCAAGCGCTTACTTACCTTCCCAGCAGCTCCCTTCAGATCCCCTGTTAAAATCTTGCAGCCTGCGTCCTGCGAGGAACGTTGCCCTGGTAACCCGTGGCAACGCTCTGACGGCCGCGGGACTCGCAAGATTTACACAGGGGAGCTGAAGGGAGCTGCTGGGAAGATAAGTAAGTGCTTGCTGCAGGCCCCCCCAGGACCGCCGGGCTTGTAATGGGCCCAGCGGTCCTGGTATGTATTATCGGCAATATCGGTATCTCTATTGACCAATACCGAATATCAGCCGACACTGATAATCGGTCGATCCCTAGTTTGTACCAAGTCTAGTAGCATTTAGCATTTTTTCTGCCTTTTTGACACACACTTGGAGATGTTACTACATATTTTGCAATCCTAATGTTTTCTATGGCAGTATAACACCTAATATGTTGCTCACCTATGTCGTCTTTTTCCGGGATATGTGGATGATGAAGGGGCACATTGGAGACCAAGCCATTTCAGTTGTTTTCAAACTCTGAATTTTGATGCTGGGTCCATGTGCAATTTTAGAGCATCTGATAATTCCAACTACCCCACAAAGGCCTACCATTTCTTAAAGAAGGTATTAATCACTGTATTAATCTGCATCAAACTTTGAGGCACTGTCTGTCAACTCTGTCTGCTGATAGAATTTAGAATCCTCCTCGGCACTGAACTTTCTAAGCATTTTTAACTTTTTACACAAGAACTAAATAATGTTATGATTTTTTTTTTTCGATTTTTTTTTAAATCTTTTCAACCCTTACATAACACTAAACTTCCCAATTTCACATGAATTACCATGCAGTTCAGAATTTCCGCAGCCTCATTGGCCCTAAAAGTCGTCAGCAACTTTAAAATGGAACTAAATAATAATAAAATATATATATATATATATATATATATATATATCAATTTGCCCTGGGTGTGAAAAACTTTAAAACAGTTGCCAATACAAAGGCCAGGCTGAGAGAAGCAAATCTTATACTGGTTATTGTACTGAGGATTATCTCTTGGACGGCACTTTGAATTGTCGCTTAAGTGTAGAAAGCAAAGTATTGCTTCGTATCTGGACTTATTAATGGTCTGGGAGTAAATAGGAGTGCTGCAAACAGGATTTTTGGACCAGTACATCCTGATGCTGGGCTTTTTAATAATGCCCATTAGCATCGTCAGTGCCCCAATTTTTCTTTTAATTCTGGCACACTGATGGAGTAACAACTCCCTTTCCTGGCGATGAGACTCTGATCATTAAGTGTCAGGTACTGCGCAGCATAAATGTTGGTCTGGGTGATGATATCCCCTAAAATATCATCCCCCAAGTATAGCTGCATCCACTGCACTGTAGTTAGCCAAGTCCAATGAATTCCTGGACTATCAGTACACTCTGGGACATCAGGCGTAACATCATTTGGGGGTTCCCAGTCACCAGTGCCATGAGCCATGTCAGGGGACTCGGCACTTCAACAGAGGGCTCTGCAGTATCTGGCAAAGAGTCATCACCACTCTCAGAGGCAGTGTCTGTGGCGTCAGAGTCGGCTGCTAAAATATCATAGGCCTCCTAAGCAGTGTACCTTCTAGACATTGTGAAGCTGTAACTTGAACTTCGTTTTTCTAACTTTTTTTTCACCTTTTTTTTGTTATGATTTTTACTTTTTAAAAACTTTAAAAAACTTTTCCAAACTTTTAGGCCCTAACTAGCCCCAATTTCCTAGTAAAGTCAACCCACTCCAGCTAACTAAAGAATCAACGTCAAATTAATAAAATAACAAATTAAAAATAGGGTATTATTATTATTATTATTGCCATATATATAGCGCCAACAGATTCCGTAGCGCTTTACAATATTATGAGAGGGGATTTAACTATAAATAGGACAATTACAAATAAACTTACAGGAACAATAGGTTGAAGAGGACCCTGCTCAATCGAGCTTACATTCTATAGGAGGTGGGGTGTAAAACACATTAGGACAGGATAAAAATAATAATAATTAGATCACAGTTAAATAATTTGATCAGTATACTGATCACTGCAGGCAGTGATCAAAAGGGCAAGGGAAGGGTTAAAACTATTTTAAAAGTAATAAAATTACTTTTATAACACAGCTACAGTTTAAACTAAAATAGCACACAACGTTGCAGCACCGAACCATCTCTCTCCACACACACAGAGGTGGGGGGAGGAGGATCAGAAATCCAAGCAGCACTGTGATCGCTGTGACTGGCTGTCACAGCGATCACATGTGTTGGGACAGCGCTATTGGCGGTTGCTAGTCTGCCTGTGACATCGAGGCACCCAGCAACAGCATTAACCCCATGATCTGTCGCTAACGTTAGCAAATGACGGAAATTGTCCATCAAGGGTCCTTAACGCAAGGGTAAGCTTGAAGGAAAATTTCTGTCTTTGGTCGGGAAGGGGTTAATCCTTGCTTTATTTATTTACTAGCTTCTTATTCACTCAGTGCACTTTAAGATCTAAAAGTAATTTTTGTTGTATTATTCGATGCACTTATGTTGTCATTTACTTTTATTTAAACGAGGTTTGAACATTCTGTATGCAACTGCACCTGCCATACCATCTTGTAATTTTTCATTGTCATATATAAATGTACATGCTATACCACAGTGCTACTATTTTTGTCTGGATATTTCACTGAGATAATACCTGTGCTTGTTAAATGTGTGCTTCAATAAAAAAAATGGAATGACAAATAAAAAGAATTCTGAAGCTGACTTATGCCTCATTTAATTTTTACCAAATATTCTCCTGAAAAATGTCAGTTTAAGGTGTAAATGAAATTACCATGTTTGCCTTTTAGGTGAATTGTTACTGTAGGACTAAGATGTTTGCATTGATGGAGCAGGTTATCCTTTTGCACAAGTACAAATCTGGATGGTGTGGTGGAACCCAAAATGACACCATCAGCTTTACACCTTAGAGACCGGTTATTATGGCTCTTTTTAAGTCAGCTGGCATTTATCACTTGTATCACAATTTAGTTGATTTTGCACAGATTTACACTGTATGGTTTTTTGTTTCTTTCATTTGTTTATGATCTGAAAATATTCATGCAAGCCACTATATAAGAACATTAGGTACATCATTATATTTTGTCATTGCTCCATGTGTGAGACTGGGCTAGGAAGTATAAAGTTCTTAACATTTATATTTTTTTGTTAAAGGGTTACTTTAACCACCATGACCACTTCTGCCTTTTGTCATGGTGGTAGGAGTGTGGATCTGCAGTTTTTAGTTTGCAGCACTACACAACCAGAGTTATATTTAATTGTGTTCTAGTTGCTAGATGAATTGTACACTCGTGCATATTTGTGCCATTCGGTTCAAATAAAACTTGTCTGAAATGAAACGACACATGGATAAATTCTGGTTTATCTGAACCAAATTTTTTATTTTTTTTGACAAATCGATCCTAAGAATCACATTTATTTGGCCATGCACAAGTAAACTAGATAATGTTTTGCTGCAAAAAATAAAAATAAATACTTTGTACAAAATGAATTATTCCACCAGACTTTGCACTCTATAATGTTTTGACTTAGTAAAGTAAATCCAATTTTGCAACTTCAACTTTTCTTGTGGCTTTCTTTATATCTTTGTTACGTTTGAGGAATTTAGGGTATCCTGGATAATTACATAGTTACATAGCTGAAACGAGACATGCATCCATCAAGTTCATCCTTTCTCACATCTGTCTTTGCTGTTGATCCAAAAGTAGGCACAAAACCCAGCTTGAAGCGCTTCCACTTTTGCAACAAGCTAGGAACAAATTCCTTCTTCATCCCAGAATGGCAGTCAGAGCTTCCACTTTTGCAACAAGCTAGGAAAAAAATCCTGCTTGATCCCAGAATGTCAGTCAGAGCTATTACTGCACTAATTTAAAATTATATCCCTGAATATTATGTAATCATCCAAATAATAATGCTATCACATTCCCTCCGATGCGCATCTTTTCTAAACCAAACAGATTTAAATTTAACCCAGGATAGAGATTTAAGCGTGTTAACCTTTCTTCATATACATACCTAAAACCCTAATGCATACTGTGAAATATTTTAATACCATATGGTTTATTATGTACACCTAATACTCTAATTTGCACTGCTACATATTATATTACTATTCCCTTTTCCCCCCCCTCTTAACATTTATATTACCCTGTAGCTGCGGCTATATGCCGCCAACCACAACATGTAACCACCCTTTATTATTATATGCAGCTAGATGCCACCAATCACAATATGGCTTATTGCCATTAACTCCTCAGCCGGCCGCACATGCTCAGTGTGCCGCTGGCACCTAAGGTAATTTCACGCGATCAGTTTTGCTAAACTGATTGCGCCTTCCGACTTCCCTTACAGCCGACCACAATTATTTGGCTGTAAGGGGTCACTAAATAATTTTCCATTTGCGGCTGTATGCCGGCGCCAACCACTATACATGCGGCTACATGCCGCCAATCAATACATGGCGCTCGGCCATTTCCTTTCTATAGCCAGCCGCACATGCCCAGTGCAGCCAGCATAAGTACGTAAAAACACACATTTTATACACACGATCAGCTCTAATACTGATCGTGCATTTAATTCCCCATATTAGCCGACCACACAGATTGTGTGTGCGGCCGGGCTTATTACTAATAATAGAAATACACAAACTATGTACCTAAAACTACATTACCCACAATTCCCCTCAATGTTCTATCGATTTTAGTAAATATAAGTTATTTAATGCTTGTTTTCAACAATAATTATAGTTATATTACTCTGTATTCGTCTATTTTACTGTACAATTGTTATTCATGTTTTATATCACTTTTAAATCAGATTTTTCAATTGGCTAATTGATATTTTTAGGCGCCAATTTTAATCTGATTGTATCACTATAAAAACTGTGTTTGCCTGACTGTCATTTTTATTCCATTTGAAGAAGCCACATTTGGTGACATGTGTTATGGTTTTAAATTGTGCATTTTAGCAATAAAAGTCTTTTGGTTACCTAAGTTGTACCAACTTTTCTTTTATGGTAGTTTATATACAATTTTTTATGTTTTTTTATTCTTAAAGGATCACTATAGGGTCAGGAACACAAACATGTTTTCCTGGCCCTATAGTGTTAACACCACCATCTAGCCCCCCTGGGCCCCTCATGCCTTCATAAATATAGTAAAAATCTTACAAGCCAGAAGCTGTAACTCTGCATGCTGTTAGACACAGTAAAACAAGCAGTCTGCTGACATGTGGTAGCCTGATCCAATCACAGTGCTTCCCCATAGGATTGGCTGAGACTGACAAAGAGGCAGATCAGGGGCAGAGCCAGCATGATTCAAACACAGCCCTGGCCAATCAGCATCTCCTCATAGAGATGAATTGAATCAATGAATCTCTATGAGGAAAGTTCAGTGTCTGCATGCAGAGGGAGGAGATACTGAATCACAGGATGCTGTGCAAAGTGCTGCCCTGTGCTGTGCTGACAGCCGATCTGAGTGGATGGAGGCATATTATGCCTCCATCAACTGCGAAGTTCCTCTGGTTCACTCTGAGTGACTGCAACTGGAAGTGCTCATAGCTTTCAATGTAAACACTGTATTTTCCTAGAAAATACAGTGTTTACATGAGAGGCTGCAGGGAGCTTTAGTTCTCACCTGAATAACCTCATTAAGCTGAAGTTGTTCAGGTGACTATAGTGTCCCTTTAAATTTTATTTTACCTGGCAAACTTCTATCTGTTCCTGTACCCAAAAAAATCCGAGGTGGGGATCATTCCACCAACGCTTTAAAAATAGAGCAGTAATCTCCTGCTCTATATTTGTGAGTATAATTTTATCTATTTTATATCTCATTTTTTATCATATTGAGAGCACTATTGTTGTCTTTTTTTCACCTGTCGGAGTCCTGGATACCCAGACTGTACTGACGGACGTACCACTCCTGTATATCCACTAAGCGGGGATTATACCGCTATACGCCCTCCATCCCAGAGCTGGTATAGCTCTTTCTAATGTGAGTGTATTACCTATCTTTATTCATTTTTATCCCTGGATTTTGGCATATTGCACTATTAGTCGTTGTATCTCCCCTTTGTCTCTCCACATATTATATTTTAACCATCCGGACGGATCAACTCCTGAGGATTTCACCCTCACCCTATGCTGATATTTTAGTGAGACTTTTATTTCCAACTAAAATAACTGCTCTGGTGTACCTAGTGTAACACACAGGGAAGAGGGAGACAGACTAGCACTAAGCTGCTCAATCTGGAAACAATAGGGATTCACTAAAAACCTATATAAAAGACAGATAAAAATCACCTTAAAAATAAAGTGTGTAACTCCAGGAGCTGGCTAGTAACTAATGGCTAAAAATGTGGTGAAAACGCCTAATAGGTATATAATATAGCGGAAATGCAGTAAGTGGATACTGTGCCTAAGGTGTTGAAAATAGAAATAAAGATAAAAATTAAAATTAAAATGCTCCCCAGCGCAACCCATACCTGACTCACCCAGGCACTCGCAAGTACAACTGCCACCACTAATGGAAACGGCAGATGATTCTGCTCCAACCACTAAACGAGATTTAAAAATCCTCCTGGCTGACATCCACAAACTCCTAGCGGCAGACTCAGCAGTCCTTAAGACCGAACTACGCAACGTCACGGAAAGGGTGAGCGCCACGGAGAAGGAGGTGGTGTCAGTCCACACTCACATGAACACGATGGGTGCAGCTATTAAACAATTACAACAACAACAAAATTACCTATCAATCAAAATGTCAACCATGGAAGACAGGCAACGCCGTTCACACATAAAAATCCGAGGCATCCCCATGGCAACATCAGCTGAAGAACTGCCGCAATATATCAGGCGCCTACTATGCACAGTGCTCCCACACACAGTGGTAAAGAAAATTGTCATCGATGGGGTATACCGTCTGCCAGGACCCCCTCACCTAACGAACAAAGCAGCCAGAGACGTCATCCTCCGATGCGTCACAGTGCAAGACAAGTTACACATACTGACGAGCCTAAAGGGAAAGACACCGCTAATGTTCGAAGGTTCTTCATTGACGTTCTTCCAAGACCTCTCAAAAGCCACTCTCCTATGGCGCAAATCTTATGGACCGCTCACCACGCAACTCCGAGCAGCAGGCATCACCTACAGATGGGGCGCCAACGGAACCCTAGAGGTACCCCATGAGGGAACTACCCATATCCTGACCTCAGTGGAAGAAGCATCTCCCCTCCTGACCACCCTGGGACTGTCTAACCTAATGACCACACCACAAAGGAGCCCGCCCGAGGCACCACGGGACCCTGAGAACACCACCCAGTCCGAACCGGGACCCGGCGGGTTGCAACATCCAGATCCAAGAAGGATGTGAACTGCCGCAAGACTAGCCGACACAACTGTGGCACACTCATGCCTTTAAGTTCCTAGTGATTACTCACTTATAGACAGGCGTTTCCATGTACAAACTTACATTCTCCTCTTATGTTTCTCCCCGTTATTTAGGTCCTACACACGCACACACACACACACACACGATAGTGGAAGACCAACCCAACCTCATAGGGACCCACGTAACCAGAGCATACACTCTGCAACCCCAACTCACCTGGCGTCCGCCACACCACCACAACCCCCGCCCCCCCCCTAAAGCTTGATAACCACTCAAGACAACAAGCACCATTTCACTAAGGCATTCAGGCACCCATACATAACTCAGCACATAGGGCTAGCCCACAGCGCTGGACTGTGTTATACACCTGTTCCCTCACGAACAGCCCAACTCCTCTACAATCATCACCTAGCCTACTGAACATACATATCGTTAACACAAGCCATGCCTTACCTGAAACCTAATGACACAATACAGTCGAACATCTTTTCCTAGATCGCTAAAAAAAAATTCAAAATGTTACTGTTTTATCTAACTGTTTACTGCTTGACCCAAAATGGTGCGAATATCACACGAAATTATCTCTAACCTTAATGCACAAATGTATAAAAATGTGAAACTGATGCACCGAAATGAAAAATAAAGAATTTAAAAAAAAATAAAATTAAAAATTAAGTGCTGCACCTCTAAGTACTAAAACGATGTGGTAAGGGATAAAAAGGGGCAGCAATAGAGGTAGATGGAAAGTTAGTGGGTGATAGAAAAGGGGAAGGGGTGGGTGAGAATACAGGTATGAAATATAAGTAAAAGATAGATATAAATAAATAAAATAATAAATAAAGACAGATGTGTATAAAAGTAAACCACAAGATGATGGAATAAACTCCTTGAACAAAACAGGTATCTCGATCCCCAATGAGGTAGATGATACCGATTTCAAAATGATATACTTTGTAGTATCAAAGATAAAAAATAACAATATCAAGCTGCTAAGCGATACAGTATATGGAACTGAAGGCTCGGATACTATGTACAATAGATCGTGATGAACTGAAGCAAAGTAAACTGGATATGTAATCAAAAAGAGTCCAGTTTATTAAACATTAAAAATATATAAAAGATAGTTAAAAAATAGATCAGAAACAGTTCATAAGTGCATTACCAGGCTATACTAAATCAAATGCCAGCAAGGACCTTCGGATTATAAGAGGATGGATCTGGATACTGTTGGTGAGTAGTTGGTATTCCGGCTGCCGGTGAGGACGGCGTGATTCTGAGTGCACGTTCCGAAATGAAGCCTCACTCCCGGAGACGTGCAAAACAGGCGATGCCGGTTACTGCTGTCACCAAAGGTCCTGCTTGGGAAGTTGAACTGTTGCTGGTGACTGCGATCTGTGTCTTGCCTTTGCAATTTGCCTGGAGTTACACACTTTATTTTTAAGGTGATTTTTATCTGTCTTTTATTTCCGACTATCTATTCCAGTGGATTATACCCTTATTATTGGAACGCTGTTTGTCTTATATTTATTTTTTTACTGTTTTATTGGTGCAGCCTTGCCTGTCTTTTTACTATTCTGTGTTCTTTGAATGGTTGGAGGGATCCCCTTCGTTAAGGTTGCTGCCTACCTACATATTGTTTGTGAATTAGCGCTTACCTTTTATTTTTCTTTGTTTTTTATATAGTGCCAGCTTATTCCGTAGTGCTTTACAATAAGAGGGGAATTTACCAAATGAGACAATAACAAAATGTAACAGTAGGTAGTTGGGGACCTTGCTCAAACAAGCTTACAATCTGATTTATACTTCTACTTACTTCTTTGTAGAAGGCAATTAAAGGGTTACTCCAACCACCAAGAGAAAGTGTTTATTAGCACTACTACGGAAGATTAGGGTCAGTATGGAAACTGTAACACAAAATGAGAGAGAACAAAACATCAAAGTCTGCCAATGTCTCCTCTTAAAGCAGATGGGCAACACTAATATGACCAACAGGAGATAATGGAGTGGAATCTGAAGAAGCCTCCCTGTACTGATCCTGTGTTTCATCATTGAAAGTAGAATTAGTTAAGACTAAAAGCTAGGCTAAAAAATAAAGAATTAGAACTCTGAGGGCAAAAGCTTAGAGTGATTCAATAGCTTGCCCTTAGGTACATCCTCGCTCAGGTCTCAAAATAGTTTTTGCTTACTTGTGTCATTACAGAGAGAACATATATGAAGCATATCAGACTGGTTCCTCCCGTATTTTGTTTAAAGGAACACTATAGTGCCAGGAAAACACGATATATTGTTTAAAGGAACACTATAGTGTCAGGAAAACACTATATCCGAGGGAATACAGTGCTGTCCTTCCCTCGGAGCCCCCCTCCCGCTGGGCTGAAGAGGTTAAAACCCCTTTAGCCACTTACCTTAATCCAGCGCCGGACTCCCTCGGCGCTGGTGAGCTCTCCGCCAGAGCCACGCGTGCATTCAAACCAACCATAGGAAAGCATTACTCAATGCTTTCCTATGGACGTCCAGTGGGAGTTCAATGCGATTTTCGCATTAAGGATCGTGGAAGCGGCCACTAGAGGATGGAGTAACCCTCAATGTTTTCAACTACAGGGTTACAACTAGGGGGACCTGGCACCCAGACCACTTCATTGAGCTGAATTGGTCTGGGTGCCTATAGTGGTCCTTTAAGTAGACTGTTCACTAACTGCCTTTAACCTCTACAGTTCACACAATTCCTTCTACATTCAGCCCAATGATAACCTGCTTTTTGCTTTTCCCAGCACCAAGGTTCATTCTAAGAAGACAGCAAGAGAAAGTGTTCACTAGTACTACTACTACAACATAAGTGGAAGATCAAGGTCAGGTATGGAAACACAAAATGAGAGAGAACAAAACATTGAAATCTACTCAATGTCTCCACTACTAGTTTAAAGCAGACTTGCAACAATATTCTGACCACAGGAGATAATGTAGTGGAATACGGAGAAGCTATGGCCTCTATGTACTGATCTTTGTTTCACCATTGAAAGTAGAACTAGTTAAGGCTGTAAGTTAGGCGTTTGAAATTATGGAATACAACTAATTACCACTATGCCTTTCTTCCATTTAGGACGCAAAGGCGGCAGATCAAACTATCGGTGGAGAATGCTGCTAATTGTGCAGCAGCAAGAAAGCCATACCTGCCGTGTTTCCACATGATTCCATGCATCTCTATGAGAAGATGCTTATTAGCGTATGTACAATAGCATTGGCTTGGATGAGATCATTAAGATTGATTATCTTAGCTATGGAGGTGGGACCCGAAATGGCGAGAACGGCGCGGCATTGAAAAAAAAGGTGAGTAAAAACACCTTTGCCATGAGATCGGAGAAGGCCGGTCACCTAATCAGACACACACAAACAAACACTGCCATAAAAACACACATTCACTGATAGACGGTCTAATCATAGACTTCTCAGACTTCTCATATAAAAGCCTCTGATTGCACCGCTTCACTGGCTCAGAGTGCATGTGCACAATCTGAGCCAGCAAGGGGAGAGGGATCGAGAAGGGTGTATGGAGAAGGAGAGGGAAGGTAGCAGGCATATATATATATATATTTGTGCTCGGAATTTAAATACGTAATGGACTGTAACTGTGAGCAAAGTTGGTTGTGGTGTGCCGAAACCAACGTACGAGTGGGCCTGTAAATAAAAGAGGGCCCACCAAGGAGAATGTAGTTATAACTGGGTGTAGGTGGGAGGGGACAATCAGCTGAACGGCAGAGGTGAGTAGGGGCTGGGAGTTTAAGTAGGGGACTTACTCCTCCCACAAATTCAGGCCTCCACAAGTTCAGGCCTTTTAACTTGTGCTCGGAATTTAAATACGTAATGGATTGTAACTGTGAGCAAAGTTGGTTGTGGTGAGCCGAAACCAACGTACGAGTGGGCCTGTAAATAAAAGAGGGCAAAAGATAATTTCGATAAATACACACTTTATTGCATATTTTTACAAGACCAAGTTCCTGAAAGCTTGACGAAGCTCTTTCTCCGGCTGTGAGATATATGCAGTATATATGGAGGATTTCCACCGCCCCAGTCTCTTGATGATATGGACTGGTGTGTTAGTGCTAGAGGCTGCTGAGGCGGCTCCTATACGGAAGGAGTGCCCGGAGAATGCAGTCGGGTTGTGTCCGAGTTTAGATAATAGAGTTCTGATATGTACCATCAATTTTGCGGTGGTTAACCGGTGCCCTTGTAATGTAAAGAGCGGAGAGTCTGGTAGGTGACCGTGCAGAGTTGCCAGTAGGTGGTCTAGTACTTTTACCGGACACCAGGCATTATCAGTGGGGAAGATAGGAATTATTGTAGGGTGTAGTGACCGGTTGGTTTTTGTTGTAGGGATCGAAAGTAGGTAGTGATCCTCTATTTTAGTGAGGTGTGATATTTTAAGGCTTAGCTGAATATCTCCTTGACAAATCACGGTGAACTCTCTAGGTCTGAGAAAACCGTAGAAAGCGAGATATATAGCAGATTTGATCACCGTATTTGTGCCGATGTCGAATAGGGCTGTGTCAAGGAGATTGCTAAGTGACCTGAAGATAGGCCCATCTATAGGTAATCTAGTGGTGGTGAGTGGAGGTGAAACCTTTGATATACCTTTCAAAACATTTTTGATGGGGTATGATGACAGGAAAGGAGTGTTGTTAGGAAAATATGTGAGGCTGTGGTGCTGAACCTCCGTGAGATAAAGTTTAATGGTGTTGTGAGATAGTTTAAGGTGTAGGTGGCAAAAAGAGGCAAAAGACACCATGGTTTGGATAGAGAAGTCTCCTTGTAGACCGAATTCTGCAGTGAATTTGTTAAATATATTAAGTGCCCTATTGTAAGTGATAGCCGTGTTGGGTGATAATGCTTGGTGAGTGAGTGCTCTAGCGTGATTCAAGAGTGTGCTTAGTCCAGGATTAGTTCGTGGAACCGTGGAGTCCTGGATGGTTGTAGGTGAGCCGTTGGGAGTGCCTGAGAGAATGCCTGAAATTGAGAACGAGAAAGAGCGTCAGCGGCCGTGTTGTGAATACCCGGGATGTGAAAACAAACTAAGTGAAACTGGCCGGATGCTGCCAACCAGGTCAGCTTGCGAATCAGCCGCATGATGGTCAGGGAAGATGATCGCCCTTTGTTAACGATTTCGCAAGCTGCCGAGTTATCTGAGTAGCATTTTACTGCCTTGCCAGACCACAATGGGATAAATTTCAAATAGTGCTGAGGTCTCTCTGAATCCTGGCAAGGCATCCGTCTCAGGGGGCCAATGGCCCCTGAACCAGTGGTTCCTGAAAATGGCTGCAAAACTGGTATTGGCTGCCGCGTCTGTGTGGATGATAGGTGAAGAGGTGGAGAGAGGGGGGATAAACATGGAGATTCCATTCCAGTCCTTCAAAAACTTCCCCCACATAGCTAAGTCAGCCTTGGCGTGGGGGTCCAAAGAAACTGTGCCAGAGTCCGGAACTCCGTGCATCAGGCAAAGAAGTCTGGATATAAAAGATCTTCCCTGCGGAATGATGCGCATGGCGAAGTTCAGGGATCCGAGAAGGGACTGAAGTTCCTTCCTAGTGCAAACATCATTCCGCAGGAACAAGTCTATCTCCCCTCTCAAACGTGCCAGTTTGTTGTGAGGGAGGCTAGCTCTGAGGTTAACCGAGTCCAGTTCTATCCCCAGAAAGGTCAATTTAGTTGTGGGGCCTATAGTTTTGGCTGGGGACAAAGGGACTCCAAGAGTGGCAAATGGTGCAGTAGTGCTTCTGATTGCTGTGGGTGATGGTGACCCTGGCTCTATAAGTAAAAAGTCGTCGAGGTAGTGGATAACGGAGTGACACCTGGTGATGTTCAGAAGCAGCCAGCATAGTGACTCTGCGAAAATGTCGAACAGTTTGGGGCTGCTACGAGAACCGAAAGTGAGTCGTGTAGAAAAGTAGTATTTCCCACGCCATTTAACACCGTGTAAGTGCCAGAGTGAGGGGTGCATGGGTAGTAATTTAAAAGCGTTTGTAATGTCCGTTTTGCTAAGCCAAGATGATATGATGGACTGTATGGCGTCGACGATGGTTACGTACTGAAGTGAAAATTCGTCTGCTGGAATGAGTGCGTTTATGCTTGGAACAAAAGAGGAGTGCGGTGCCGATAAATCAATAATTAGATGTTTTTTATTAGAGTATTTGTGAATAGCAATACCAATGGGGTTAGTGCGCCAGGAGGAAAATGGTGACGAGGTGAAGGGGCCTATCATGAAACCGTTGGTGATTTCCGAGGCAATGAGGGTGTCTGTGGAGACTGGGTCTAAACGTGCTGACTGGAGATTAGGGCATTCTAGTGTACCTGGGGGAATGGCTACTATACCCGTGAGAAACCCTTCAGTGAACCCTGTGGTGAGATAATCCACCAGATGCCTGCTAGG
Organism: Pelobates fuscus; assembly: GCF_036172605.1. Classification (NCBI taxonomy): domain Eukaryota; kingdom Metazoa; phylum Chordata; class Amphibia; order Anura; family Pelobatidae; genus Pelobates; species Pelobates fuscus. The sequence goes on along the minus strand of NC_086317.1, from coordinate 180,587,724 downwards.
GTGAGACCTTAGATAAAAAAACAGGTTGTCAATGTTTATGTCGGTTAGTCATTTGTTTGGTGACGACCTGGCTGGGCACATGGTCTTGGTATGTGCCCTGAAACATATGGAGCAGATGTGCAATAATCTACAGGCGCTGAAACTGCAGGAGCCTGGGTTGAAATTATTGCACACCTGCGCCTTCCCTAAAAAGGAGATGGGCCTACCTAGCTTATCCCGAAGACCACCCGCTGATTTGTTGTAGGGGGTGAAAGTGGAGTGAGGTGTGAAAGTGGAGTGAGAGGAGGGAGTGGGGGTGGTGGGATCTGCTTCGACGGGACATAAGTCCGCCCTGTAGGATGTCGAATTGCAAATGGCACAAGCCGGGGGCCTGAGTCCAGCGAAGTGGCGACAGAACAGTTCTGTGTCCATCTGACCCCAGTTCATTTTAATATTGAACTGCTTCAAATGGGTCGCCGCCTTCGCTGACACTGACTTGTGGTAGTCATAGAAAGAGGAGCCCCCGTACTTGATGCCTAGATCCACCACCTTGTGCAGATAAAGGTCTAATTCTTCTCTCCTGTGGGGATACACCGTGCAAATAACGTCGCGGTATATCCCTAAGGCTATCACAAACTGAGGTATCGACAATTTTTTATTAAGCCTGGCATCCCTTGTCTTGAGCACCACAGAAATGTCACCATAGTTGAAAGCCTTGTTCTCAAGTACATCCTGAGAGGCTATGAGCAGAGACACCAGACACACATCCTTCCCGTCTAGGATATCTTTCTTGATAGAGTCAGGGACGGAGTGTGCTGGTGACTCAAATGGTGTAATGGCTGTGCCTGGTGCTGGGGGGAGGGTATGGGAGGGCATGTTGGTATGTCGGGTACGGCCGTGATAGGGACTGGGACTACCGTGGTAGTACCTGGGGAGGAGACTGCGCTCTCCACCTTAGAAAGCCTGTTATTGAGGGTCTGTAGATTGGCCAAGATCTCTGCCAGGGTATCCTGGGTGGCCGTGTTGTAGCTTGGTGGTTGTCCTTGAGAGCTAGTGCCTGGCCTAGGCTCGGGGGCTTGGTGGGTAAGTAGCCTATAGAGTTCAGTCTTTCTGTCTGTGGCCAGAAAGGGGATTCCCCTGAGCCTAAGCTCGGCCGTAATTTTGGGAATAGTCCATGCTCTCAAGGACGTGGGGGTTGAAAGGGTGAGTGATTCGCCTGGAGACTCGGGTCTGGTTGGCGTGAACGGTATCTCCTCTGTCAGTTCTTCGGTTGGAGTTGGTTCTTGGGACATTCTAAAAAGGAATTATTATGTGAAGATATATTAGTGAGGGAGTAAGGTAAGTTGGAGGGGTGTGGGGGTTGGAGTATATGGAAGAACTGGACTGTAATGCTTGATGCCGAAGCGAAAAACTTAACTGCTGAATGTTTGGGTAGGTGAGGCCCTGCTAATGCCAAGTGGCGGTGAGAGGCTCTACCTATGTTTTGGCTTATGACGTAGTTGCCACAGACGTGGTGGCGGGATGTTGGCCTCTCAGTGACAGTAAAGAGAGATCAAAACGTGTGGCCGTGACAGGTGAGGCCCTGACCAGAGCCCTATAGTAGGGCATGCAAGGCTTCTAACTATGATTTGGGCGTGGGGCCGTACCTCCGTGTTGAGGTGGGGTGGGGGTGGAAGGCCTTGCGGGATTGGATTTCCTAATAGGGTGAGCTAAGGCATTAGCCTAGACCCTGTAGCCAGTTCGACTGTATACGAAAGGGTATAGTGCGAGGACTGGAGTGGTATGTGGATACTAACCTTGACTGGTCGCAAATGGTCTCTGGAACCTTTGGTAGTATTTAATGTGTTGAGTCTTGTTGTTGTCCTCGAGGAAGAATCCTGGGGATTTAAGACAGATGTTTTTTATGCGTATCGTGGTGGCGTATGATTTGTGTTTTGTTAGGGGCGCAACGTGTGATCCTGCGTTGAGGGATCTGGAAGGTTTAGGGTGTGTGAATGGGATGAATTAGATATTTTTAGAGAAGGCTGAAAGAGGCCTTGGTTTGGACAATGGACGTATTTGGGAAGGGCGTAAGTACCTGAAGGTATGGCTGAGTACCGGGTCAGGATTTGGTGTTTTTCTAGAGCCTGAAGGCCATAAGACCGTATGTCTGGGTAGAAGATAGTAAAGAGTTAACGTACCGTGGGCGTAAGCCTTTGACAAAGTAGTAATAGAAATTGAGAGCACGTGAGGTCTTTGTATGAACAGTTGAAAGTGGAAATAGAGAACTATACCTTGGTTAGACGTACAGAAATTGTGTTAAAGGTTTTAACAGTGTTGAACCGGTGGAAGCCTAGGTCAGGGGAGGGCTGGCAGCCTTAGGCCTGGGGGGCAAAACCAGTCAAGTGGCCCATTGCGCCACCAAATCAGTTCACCATCCATGCCCACCTTTTTCTGGTTTTATAACGGATATTGATGTTATGCTAATCAGTAGCTCTTTGCCATACCCGCTCCTTCACGGCTCTGACTTTCAATGTTGTCAGAGCACAGGCTGAGAATCTCTGAGCCTGTGCTCTGACTCACTAACTGAGCGCCGGAACCACGAGGGAGAGGATATGATCTGACTGCACCTACTGCTGGTGCGCACCAGTGGACCACCAGCGAATCGTTTAAATTAAATATGCTGGTGTACCCAACTTGTGAGCTGTGTTGGCCGCCGGGCGCCTCTGTTGTCATGGCACCCTGCGTGACCGCACAGCTTGCCCACCCTAACGGCTGGCCCTGCTGACACACACTGATGTTACTACTTAGACATCCCTCAATATTAATACAGAGATGAGAGTAAACTGTGGAAACAGAGCTGATCCCCCCAAATTTATCAAGGTTTGCTTAGAGGATTTATTCAAGATTAAATCATGCCTCCTCCTCTCTCCCCCATGCGCTGCTCTGTAGGCTGGGAGGAAGTGAAGAGTAATCACAGTCTCTCAGCACAACGCCACCTGTGGCTGCATGGGGAACAGCTGTTTAATGTAATGCTTGCAGGACGGCCAGCTGCCGCAGAACCTCTTTGTTTCCGTCTCTGCAAAGGGCTCCAGGCACTGCTTGTTGTGAGTTTGAGCCACTGTAAATTAGGGGCAGAGGGCACTTGCACTGCGGTCAAGACGGGTCTGGGCAGGAGGAGAGTGCAGTGCAATCAGTGCACTCCCCTCCGGTGGGTCACCAGTAGACTGGTGCACCTGCCCAGGATCAGAGCCGGTGCAAGGATTTTTGCCGCCCTAGACAAAATATAAATTTGCCGCCCCCCCATGTGACATCACAATGCCCCACCCATATGATCTGCCATATGAACTAACGCCAGTGCTGCACACAGTGTGTGTTTACATTAAAAAGCCTGCAGGGACCAGCTATAGACACATTAACCCCTTAACGCCGTTACGGCGTTCCATGCCGTCGCGCTTTAAATGAGCTTTAAAGCCGTTGCGGCGGCATGGAACGCCGTAACGGCTGCAGCCCCCAGGAGCCAGCAACTACTCACCTCCGCCGCGATCCTCTTCTGGGGGGCTGCCTGAGAGCCCAGGCAGCCCCCCTCCGGCAAATGAGGCCCCCGGGGGCCATGTGATCGCTCTCAAAGAGCGATCACATGGCCCCCTATAGCTGGCTATGGATCTGCCAGCAGGGGGACTGTCTAAAATATTAGACAGTCCCCCTGCTGGTAGGTAGTGTCATAAAAATTATTAAACATATTATAAAATAAATTAAATGCATTTTTATATATATAATATATATACATATTATATATATATATAATATATATACATATTATATATATGTAACGTCATACGTAATGTATTTTAATATTAATATAAGTATATATATTAGTATTAAAATACACTTAGAATGACGTTACATATATATAATATGTATATATATTATATATAATAGATCTACATATATATATGTATAATTAAAATAATAAATAAATAAAATAATAAAATAAATAAATAAAATATTGAAACAAAATTTAATATAAATTATAAATGCATATGTAATTTCATTCTAACTGTATTTTGTTATTAATATATATATATTGGTAACAAAATACACTTAGAATGACATTCTATATATATCTATCTATATATAAAATAACAAATAACCGCAAATATATATATATATAGATAAATACATATAATTACATAAAAGATTACATTAGTATACACGTAGAATTTAATTACATATATATGTATATATATATATTAAAATTCTACATGTATATTTAAGTAATCTTTTAACATAATTATGTGATTAATTAAAATTTGATTGACATGCCTGACAACACAGGGAGAAAGTGCAGAGAATTTAATTCGCAAGCACTATATTTGACCCTGTAACTCTCCAAGACACCATAAAACCTGTACATAGGGGGTACTGTTTTACTCGGGAGACTTCGCTAAACTCAAATATTAGTGTTTCAAACTGGTAACTTGTATTACAACAATGATATTTTAAGTAAAAGTGAAGTTTTTTGCATTTTTTACAAACGAACTGCACTTTTATGGACTATATTATTGTTGTAATATGTTTTACTGTTTTAAAACACTAATATTTGTGTTTAGTGAAGTCTCCCGAGAATAACAGTACCCCCAATGTACAGGTTTTATGGTGTTTTGGAAAGTTAGAGAGTCACATATAAGGCTTGCATTTCATTTTTTTCACATTGAAATACCTTGGCTTGTCTACTTTTTCAAATGGTATGCCATTATGGGGGTAATTCTCTTTCCTGGGCTACCACACCGTCTCAAACGTAACATTACTAATCTGGCAAATTTCAATTTGAAAATGGAACGTTCTATATTTGACCCTGTAACTTTCCAAAACACCATAAAACCTGTTAATGGGGGGCACTGTTGTACTCGTGAGACATCGCTGATTACAAATATGTGCATTTTGTTGCAGTAAAACCTAACAGTATTATGACATTCACAGCTAAAATGGCAGACGGAAATACAAATTTAAAAAAAAAATCTTATTTTCTCACATTTTTTAAAATTTTATTCATAATAAATTATGTTTCATATATGAATAGTTATTGATAAATTAAAGCCCCGTTTCTCCTGAACAAAATGATATATAATAAGTGTGGGTGCACTTAATGTGACAGCGGTGAATTACGGTTGAACAGACATATAGCGCAATTTCCAGTTTTTGTTTACGTTTTGTTTGGATCAGAACGTGCACTATTGACTCCGTCCTGAAGGGGTTAAAAAGCCTGCAGGGACCAGCTATAGACACTTCATTAAGCTATAGTGTCCCTTTAATGTGAGGTAAATTATAGATTAGTGTCACTAATAATATACTAGATTGCCTACTTACAATTAGATGAGGATGATGATGGGCTGCAGTTTGGCTCCACTGGTCTGGTGTAGAACAGGACCTCTGGAGGCTGTTTGCAACTGTGGTCACAAAATTCAACGTTCTGGGAGAATTGGAAGCAGCTCCATTTTTTGGGGGCCTCTTACACAGCTCAAGGTCTGGGCCCCAGTGCCTGACGGTGAGTATGCCCATAAGGCCCACTCATAAGTCCACTTATATGTTCCACCCACCCATGAGCTCGCTCACAGGGAGTGGAGTGTGGAGGGGATGTGTTATGTGTTATCTAATATGTGTGCTTATGGTATGTAGTGTATAGGGATACCAGTTTGTGCAGGTGATGCAGTGTGTTTGTGTGTAGTGGAAGCAGTGTGTATTTGTGTATAAGGGATGTATTATGTGTTTCTGGTTGTGTGTGAGGGATGCATTGTGTGAATCTGTGTTTGTATGCATAAGGGATGCAAGGTGTGTGTCTGTATGTGTGTGCATTGAGTGTAAGAGATGCATTGTGTTTCTGTGTGTATGTAAGAAAAACAGTGTGTGTGTTTGCATGTGTGTGTAAGGGTTTGCATTGTATGTTTCTGTGTATGTGTGCAAATTATGCATTGTCTTTGTGTGTAAGGGTTGCATTGTGTGTGTGTGTAATGGATGCATTGTGTGTTTCTCTGTGTGTAAGGGAAGCATGTTCTGTTTCTGTGTATGTATAGGGATGCATTGTGTGTTTCTGTGTATGTATAGGGATGCATTGTGTGTTTCTGTGTATGTATAGGGGTGCATTGTGTGTTTCTGTGTGTGTATAGGGATGCATTGTGTGTGTGTGTGTGCGCGTAGTGTTAAAGAGCTCCCTGTCTTGCCCCCTGTCCTATAGAGCTGTCCCTTAGAGCTCTCCCCTGCCCCTTAGTGGTCTCTCCTCTCCCCCACCCTCCCCTAGCGGTCTCTTCTCACACTCACCCACCCTCCCTGTGCTCTTCTCATCCCCCCTCCACCCTCCCTGTATTCTTCTCACTCCTCCCTCTGTGTGTTCTCACCCCCCTGTGTTCTTCTTACCCCCCTCCTCCCTGTGTTCTTCTTACTCCCCCCCTTGTTCTTCTTACCCCCTTCTTCTTATTACTCCACCCTTCTTCTTAACCCTCCTACTTCTTCTTACCCCCTCCTTCTTCTTCTTACCCCCATTCTTCTTCTTACCCCCCTCCTCCCTGTGTTCTTCTTACTCCCCCCCTTGTTCTTCTTACCCCCTTCTTATTACTCCCCCCTTCTTCTTCTTAACCCTCCTACTTCTTCTTACCCCCTCCTTCTTCTTCTTACCCCTTCCTTCTTCTTCTTACCCCTTCCTTCTTCTTCTTACCCCTTCCTTCTTCTTCTTACCCCCCTTCTTCTTACCCCCCTTCTTCTTCTTACCCCCCTTCTTCTTCTTACCCCCCTTCTTCTTCTTACCCCCCTTCTTCTTACTCCCCTCTCTTCTTCTTACTCCCCCTTCTTCTTCTTACTCCCCCTTCTTCTTCTTACCCCCTCTTCTTCTTACCCCCTTCTTCTAATTACTCCCCACTCTTGTTCTTACTCCCCCCTTCTTCTTATCCCCCTCTTTTTCTTATCTCCCCTCCTTCTTCTTACTCCCCCCTCTTATTATCCCCCCTCCCCTCTTCTTACTCCCCCCTCCCCTCTTCTTACTCCCCCCTCCTTCTTACTCTCCCCCCTCCCCTCTTCTTACTCCCCCCTCCCCTCTTCTTACTCTCCCTCCCTCCCCTCTTCTTACTCCCCCCTCCCTCTTCTTTCTCCCCCTCCCCTCTTCTTACTCTCCTTACTCTCCCCCCTCCCCTCTTTTTACTCTCCCCCCTCCCCTCTTTTTACTCTCCCCCCTACCCTCTTTTTACTCTCCCCCCTCCCCTCTTTTTACTCTCCCCCCTACCCTCTTTTTACTCTCCCCCCCTCCCCTCTTTTTACTCTCCCCTCCCCTCCCCTCCCCTCCACTCTTTTTACCCCCTCCCCCCCCTCTTCTTACCCCCTCCCCCCCCTCTTCTTACCCCCTCCCCTGTAGGTGGCCGAGCTGCACTCCAGTCCGCGGTCCCGGCCGGAGTGATAGGAAGGTGCTCAGTGTGCACCTTCCTGTCAGTCCGGCCGGGTACAGGAAACAGAAACTCCTGTTCCGCGCGGAACAGGAGTTTCTGTTTCCTGTACCCGGCCGGACTGACAGGAAGTGCACACTCAGTCAGTGTGCACCTTCCCATCACTCCGGCCGGGACCGCGGACCGGAGTGCAGCTCGGCCACCTACAGGGGAGGGGAGGGAGAAGCAGCTGCAGCCGCCTGAGCGCTCTTTACAGAGCGCTCGGTGGCTGCAGCATTTAAAGGGCCGGCCCGCCGCGGCCGGTCCTAAAATAATTTCGGGCGGCCTGGGGGGCAATTGCCTCCCTGCCCCAGCCCGCCCCTGGCCTAGGTTAATACTGGAGCTAAGGGTTAACCGAAGAAAATTTCATAGTTAACAACAGATGTGATGGTATGTAATAAAACTTAATAGTTTAAATGAATTTTTAGGCCTAGACCTTGATGACTCAAAGTGATAAAAATACCATACCTGTTCCTGTAATAAAAGACCTTGAAATAACAACTTTAGCACAGAAAAGCGAGAAACCGATGCACTCTGTAAAGCCAAAATATGTGACAGCGTGATTATATGGGAAATGATTAGTACATATGTTGATGTACCGGGTATTATGTTTAGACAAAGTATTTATTTGTATATGTGACGTATAACAGTATGTATTTATTAGTTAAATATATTTATAGAAACCGTATGTTTATAATGGTAGTGGATGTTTTTTAAGGTTAGTAAAATAAATTTAATTGGCTAACATTGATAGAAAATCAAAAGGCTGGTATTTAAACAAGTTAAATATAGCCCCAAACTGATGAGTAGGTATCAGTAGTAACCGAACAGGGAATATACATAAAAGCAGGTAGAATTCGTGTAAGATAGGCCTAAGTGCATACTGTAGCCTATTTTAATAAGATCTAACCGAATATGTGTTAGAGCATAGTGTTCGTGCTTAATTTATACGAAATATATTGGTCCTGGTTGACCGAACGGAATAAGAGGATACCGGTCATAATATTGTGTATAAACTGTATATGCCAATTCGGTAAATTACGTACTAATATGTAAACGAGGTGAGAAAGTGCCGGGCGTTCGTCTGTTTAGTGCGAACGCTGAATTCGTTTAAACGAGCATGTAATAGTACGAGTAGGTTTAGGGAGCCTACCCCCACGTTTTTAGGCCCGAACGGCGGGAAATCGCAGAACGCTATTTCCTTCGCCTAACTCACGTGTACGTGCCGGTCTCGCGACCGGAAAACCGATAGGAGGGCCTCTAACGGACGGAGAGCTGTTGCAGGATGTCAGACTGCTGGAAACAGGAGAAATTCTGGCGGGAAGCTGGACCGGAAGTGCTGGTTGCTATGGGGACAAGACAATCAGCTGAACGGCAGAGGGGCTGGGAGTTTAAGTAGGGGACTTACTCCTCCCACAAATTTTTTTTTTACGTCTGCTTTCAGTGCAGATGTAATATTTGCACAGAGTTGATATTAGGATGGCTTAGAGTTCTGGGCTGCCTAATTCACATGTTCTGGGGGTTAAACTAGCGCTCAGCACACAATTAAAAATAACTCCATTTCACTCCTCAAATCACTGAAGTGATCGTGGTGGTTATTGTAACCCTTTAAGTGGCACAGGAAAAGGAACATAGATACAGGGAGTAAAAACAAATAGAAAAACAGATAAATAAAGACAGGCATTAGACATGAATTTGTAAAAAAGGAATTTCATATTTATTGCAGTATGTGTACCAGTAATGTGCCGAGAGTGATGTGCTGAGACACTCCATTGACATCCTTTCACAATTAATCATTTTCTTCCTGAGACTGGTGAATTAAAAGCAGTCACATTGCGGATTTGACTTACAATGCCCTTTAAAAGTTTAAAAGATTGAGAATTTTCAGTGGTATACTAGAATCTGATTCCGTAAACGAACACTATGGTCACCAGAACCACTAGAACTTAATGTCCCCGCAGGCTTTTTAATATAAACCTTTCCTTTCCAGAGAAAAGGAAGTGTTTACATTGGTGCCTAGGAACACCTCTAGTTGTACTCACTCAGATGGCCTCTAGAGGTGCTTCATGCTCTGCATGGAGGTGCTGAACATTCCCCATAGAGATGCATTTACTCAATACATCTCTATTAGGAGATGCTGACTGGCGCAGCTCTGCATTTTTGCCAAATTCAGCGCAGCGTGGGAGAAAACATGAGTTTAAACAAATTGTTTCTTAATAGGGTGATGGGTTGTTCCTTTAAGTGTTTCTTTAAGCAGGTATACAATTATTTAATAATTCAGGGATTAAGTAAAACACATGTAATATGGCATGTGGACAAACAAGGTCATTCCTCTAAGGGCAAACTCTTCAAGGTCACGGGCTGTGACATTTATTCCAAATGGCCAGATATTGCAAAGTTTCCCTATTTTTCTTGTAGGCTGGAAATTTCCATGGGAAAGGTCAGGAGGTATGTCGAAACAAGAACTGCAAGATCAGAACAGTCCCCAGTGCCATGAGAACATATTTGATGCTGTTGTTTGTTAATTTAAGAACTGCAGCCTAAGTGAAGAAAAAAAAGTATGTTTATTGAAAAGACCATCTGAATATATTGAGTTTCAAAATTATTTTTATATTTGACAATATATTTCTGTCAACATTTTACATGGTTTTCAATCCAGTATTTATATTTAATCTCAGCATATGGGCAGCGCCCTCTTTATCTTTTGTTTTTGGTTTATGTATATTATACTTTCATTGGTGCTTTATAAATGCCAGTAATAACTTTCCTTTTAATCTATCCCCTTTCTCAATGCTTTTTGATAAAGCGTAACTTTTTGTTATCCCAATGTTTCAGCATTTTGCATTTGTTGTCACTATTACAGAATTGGCTTTTCATTGCTATTTTTACATTTACTTACCCAGCCTCCTTCTCTCACTAGCCAACGACCAATGCTGCTCTCAATCACATATCTAGCCATATATTGACCGACTGTTCTGAAAAAGCCATGATGTCCATTGCGGAAAACATAAACAGCCATCCTGTACCCAAAGCCGAGGAGAGCAAAAATACGACCCCAGTTTACGCCAGTTTCAAAAATACTTAGAGAGAAAGAAAAAAAATTAGGCAGTTATTTGTGACACAGTATTTTTATTTAGTTTTGTCTTTTTAACACTATTATAACAAGTAAATCATAAATTAAACAATAAAAGAGAATAAACTTTTCTAACCTTAAGCTGCTCAAACAATCTCTCATTATACAAGTGGTCTAGCCAGCTCTGATCTAAGACAAGTGTTGTCTAAACAAAGAAGTTGGCACCTGAAAAAAACCCATCATAGCTGTGAGACACATCAAATACCACATACACAGGATAGTTGTTTATTGTAAACTTTCCTTTAAATTTGTAGTTGGATTTTATTTACTTTTTTATGAGGTTAAGAGAAATTGAACAAGGTTACATACAGTAGTTACCGTATATACTCAAGTATAAGCCGACCCGAATATAAGCCGAGGCGCCTAATTTTACCCCAAAAAACGTATTGACTCGAGTATAAGACTAGGGTGGGAAATGCAGCAGCTACTGGTAAATTTCTAAATAAAATTAGATCCTAAAAAAAATTATATTAATTGAATATTTATTTACAGTGTGTGCATATAATGAATGCGGTGTGTGTATATAATGAATGCAGTGTGTGTATATGAGTGCAGTGTGTGTATGCGTGCAGTGTGTGTATGAGTGCAGTGTGTGTATGTGTTGCAGTGTTTATGAATGCAGTGTTTATGAGTGCAGTGTGTGTTTGTGTATGTGTTGCAGAGCCTTGGTGGGGGGTGGGCATTTTTATTATTATTTTAATTTTTTTTGTTATATTATTATTATTATTTTTTTTTTATATTATTTTTTATTATTATTATTTAGATTTTTTTTTGTCCCCCCTCCCTGCTTGATACATGGCAGGGAGGGGGGCTCTCACTCCCTGGTGGTCCAGTGGCATTGACAGTTCAGTGGAGGGGGCTGGCAGAGAGCGCTTACCTCTCCTGCAGCTCCTGTCAGCTCCCTTCTCCTCCGCGCCGGTCTGGTCAGCTCCCTCTGTCAGCTCATAGTGTAAGTCTCGCGGCCGCACTATGACCCCGCGTCCCTCACGAGACTTACACTGGGAGTTGACAGGAGAGCTGACCGGACCGACGCGGAGGAGAAGGGAGCTGACAGGAGCTGCAGGAGAGGTAAGTAAGAGCTCCCTGCCAGCCCCCCTCCTACACAGCCCCATTGTCTGTATTATGGCAATGTAAGTTGACATAATACAGACATTGACTCGAGTATAAGTCGAGTTGGGGTTTTTCAGCACAAAAAATGTGCTGAAAAACTCGACTTATACTCGAGTATATACGGTAAGCTTTAGACGTTCACACCACCATCACTTTTAAAAACCTTTAAGGCTGTTCTATGGTAAGCAGAGTTCTCGAATGATAGGATTGCCTGAAAAACCCAAGGAATACACCATGAAGACGACTGAAAACTAGTTTATACAAACTGCACGTTGAAGCAGATTTCAAGTGTAGCAAGCACACAAGCAAATCTGCCACAATCTATACTGGATAAAAACAGCAATAAATATTTGTGTTAATGTATTTTTCTAATGGCCACCCTGTTCAGAGACACTACAGTAAAAAAAAAAAAAAACATTTGAGAACCACTGGTAATGGGAGATTATAGCAGATGAGAGAAGCAGAAAAAATATACCCAAATTAAGCACAAAAATGGGCAAGCACAAAGTTTACTGTTAAAATATACATTATTAACAATAGGAAAATGAGTTTGTGTGGCTAAACAACTAGAAAAAAAACCCAAAGCAACATAATTCTGACAAACGGTAAATAATCAATGTAAGTTGTACTAAGAATTAAGGAAAGGACTAAAGACTTTAGGAATAATAATAATAATAATAAATAAATACTGGTAACCCTTAGTAGTTAAATGAGTGAAATTACCTTAGGCTAAAGCTTGAGACCTGGCCGTAAGGATGGCAAATAATAGGAGGAAAGAATACAGAGAGTTACATGGTATCCCTAAACACAACATACTTATGACACACAACTGTTGAAGCACATAAAGTGTATAAAAAAAAACAAGGGCGGTGCAGCAAGACAAGGCTCAACGCTGTCATGATCAGAGGCACAAGGCCTGAGACCAAACCCTACATGACACCACTTGTACAGACAAGCCACCCCGCCCCATTAAGCCCGAGTCGATATGCACCCCACTAAAGTTACGCATAGCATAAGGATTGAAAACATGTATGTATTGTCGCACAAGAATGAAACGTACCCTCTTGGTTATGTACCCGCCCTTCCCTTTTTTATTTTCTGTACCCAACTGCCTTTTCGTTGACTCAATAAAAATTGTCAAATTGAAAAAATAAATAAAAAACAAACAAAAACTCCACTTACTGAATAAGCACAAGGCCTTCGCACAGGACAACACAATCAAAAATTATTGTACAGTGTGGAATATTTTCATGTATTTGTAGTATGTGTTGTCCGTGTGGATCAAGTGAAAGGAAAATGCAAGCAAAAAAGCTTTAAGACAGAATTGCCTTAAATTACTACTTACACCACTTGTTTACCTAAGATTTAAAGGAACTGTATGGGCACCATAACAACATAATAAAAATTACGTTATTATGGTGCCAAGAGATCCCTGGTGCTTTCTAATCTGAAGCAGTTAAACGATTTTCGAAAAGGTTTAACCCCAAAGGTTGCACTCCAGCATTGGATCTCCCTGTGCATCCAGTTTTTTCAACAGAGTTTCAGAAAGAGCCGTTCAGCTGACGCTCTGAGACAATCATTAGCAGCTCCCCATTCTTAAAAAAAAAAAAAAAAAAAAAAAAAAAAAAAAAGGGGTACGTACCATATTTTCCAGCACATAAATGTAATCATGTTAATGAAAATATGTATGCCCTGCAGTATGTATAATGTATATTCTGCAGGATGACTAATTACTTAATTTTATTCTGATGAAAGTTACTGTGTGAACTGATACATCGATACCACTACTAAAGCGGCTCTGTCATGGCCGAATCCCATTTTTTTAACCCCCCTCCCGCCTCCACTACTACTAATTGACCCCCCAAGTAACCCCCAAATGCCCCTAAGCCCCCCATATTACCTACTTTTTTATCTTTATTTTCTGCCTGGACCTAGGTCCTGGGCGCCCCCATCTTTGTGTGGGTAGATGAAGTCCCTGTGGGACACGTCATATGCCCACACTAGATAGTGCTGTGAAATTCCCGCACATGCCCAGTTAAAATCTTGGGCATGCGAACGGGAATTTCATCTATTCATTAATTCGTCAGAAAGATGAATGAATGAATAGAAATGTCACACGAACAAACAAACACTGACTATCTGTGCTTGTTCGTTCAGTTTATTACAAGGAGGGAGCTACCGGCGCGCAGTTCCCTCCTTGTAAAATGTAAAAATAGAAGCGTCCCTTAATAGCATATGGGAGATGGAAATCTCCCGAATGCCTCTATTCGCTATGCCGCGAGTAGGGGCATGTCTACTAAACAGTGAGCAGCCACTGTTAAAAAAAATAAATAAACTAGTACCCCGCGAGTGGGGGCTATTAAACTGAAGGGGGGACTGGCGGGTGGGGGCCCTAAATAAGAATATGGGTGGGGGCCTATTGTCCTCCCCCCGCCCCCCACCTCTGAGCGGCGTGTGGGGGCCCTAAAGGAGAAGGAGGGGGGAACCTATTGTCCTCTTCCCCGACCCCCCCCTCCACTCCCCACCTGAGCGGCGGGTGGGGGCCCTAAAGGATAGTGGGGGGGACGGGGACACCTATTGTCCTCCCCCCACTCCCGAGCGCCAGGTGGGGGCCCTTAAGGATAAGATGGGGGGACCTATTGTGTCCCCCCTCCCCGGCCCAAACCCCTGAGCGGCGGGTGGGGGCCCTAAATGAAAATTGCCCCCCAAGGTGAGTTTCATTCATTCGAATCCAAAACAAACAAAGTCCTGAATTGCGTCCTAACATGAATGAACAAACTGTTCTCATTCTGTTAGGATGCAATTCAGTAGTTTTGCCGGCGTTCTGTCTAAGGGAAAAGTGAAAGGAAGCATCGCGGGAACAGGGAGGAAAGCTAAGAATTGTGGGAAAATTTCTCTGACCACCGGAAATGAAGCACACTTTGCTCCTCTGCTGGTCAGAGAGGGTCAGGAAACCTCCATAAGACAAATAGTCCCTACTTTGTCTTATGTTTTAAGGAAAACTAGAGCAGGCAGGAAGAAATGAAGAACAGATCCTGAGAGAGGGAGAGAAAAGGAATCGATTAAAGAAAGGTAAGTCCGGCATTACAGTGCCGCTTTAGGGAAATAAAGCACAAAAAATTATTTGAAACATAAATCTGGCTGAGCATGCTATTATTTCGGCTGGACTGCCCACACCCAATTTGCATGTTACTGCATTGCTGTCTATTCTATGTGTTAATAAAGCTGAGTATTAATTTGTATTATTCAAATGCTCTGACTTTATTTTATTATATGTACTTCCAAAAAGTTTTCTTGCCCCCTTTGCATTGAGTTTTATTGAAGAAGTAGAAGTTTTAATCAACATAAGCCTTAATGCAAATTTCATTCTAATACTGTCCAAACCTTTCTTAATATTAATAGAAAGGAAAAAAAAAACAGTTGCCCTTCTTTTTGTACATTTCGTAGTGATGTATTATAAGAATTGATATGATCCTGCACTCTTCTGCCAGCATGATCAATTCAATATTGCTAATTATTACCTGAATGCAATCATAGATGTCGTGGTTTTATACAAGCCTTGTTATCTAACTTTGCATAATCTAACCTACGTAAGTCGTTATACTCAGTCTAGCTCTGATCTATCAGTGCAGACTTCTGCCTTTTGCCAATTACATGTATTCTAGTTTCAATGCCTGCTTGTGCATAACCTGCAGTTTATTTGATTTTGTTTTAGAGTTAATTCTAGATCTGTCTGAAATATCTTGTTTAAAATCACCTTATTTTACTTTAAAATAATGCAATGTATTTACATGTCATGCTTATGTACCAACATGTATGATACTGAACGCCTGTCGATGCTGTCGTGACATGACAAGCTTGTCTGTAGTTACCTGCACTGAAGAAAAAAAGGATTAAAAAAATATATTACCTGGATGCAATCTTCTTGAAATAGTCATAAGCATTATCCAGATTGGGATTTAGGTTACGCAGCATGTTGTTGAAGTCAGCCTCATAGCGGTCATTAATATCATCTCCAATAATTGCTAATTGCCTCCCGACTCTGTCTAGTGCACTGTGGAGGTAAGAAGAAATATTTAATCCCCTTTACAGTGCGCATTTGGTCTTCGCTTTTAAACCAAGTGGGACCATGATTATGTTCTTGCTTATTCATTCATTAATTAAGGATTATGTCACATTTCAAATTTGTGATATGGAGCTTACGATTACATTAAGGATTCGGACAGCGTTTTTATATGAGAGATGTTATTGTATAATGGTGTTTGTATACCCCTTGTATATGTATTTTAATTTGTGGAAGAACACACATTTCTGATTCAGCTGCTGCTTGTGAAACTGGATCCTTCCTGGAGAGGAGCACTTCCAGTGATCATTGAAGAGCACCAATAGCCTGAGAAGTCTTCACCTGCTTCATGATCAATCATTCATATACATATGAGTTTCTATGCACAGTACTACCCTCTGTGCCTTTTTTCTTGCTTTGTTTTTTTGCTTTATTGCATATTTATTGAATGAAGTTGCCTTGTACTCTCCCTGAACAATTTAATGTTGTGAATGCATTTTATACTGCCATTTTTCCCGGAAAATAAGACCTTATATTATTTATTGCAAAAAAACAAAAAAAAAAACGCACTAGGGCTTATTTTCAGGAGATGTCTTATATATTTATATATAGTCCTCACTTACCGACCGAGTTCCGTTCTTACGAAATGGTCGTCGGTAAGTGAGGATACACTAGCAAGTAGCAGCAAGAAAGCAGTTCTACGTTTGGGGAAAATTCCCCAAACATAGACCAGTTCACTAGTGCATGGAAGTGCACTAGCTAGCATGTGCAAGGAAGCAGGTCTGCGGAATTTCCCTGAACGTAGACCAGTTCACTAGCGCAAGATCCTGCAAATCTATGAATTTTCTAATTAGAATTTTTCTACTCTTAGTACTTTCTACTTACGATTACCCCCTCTTTTGCCCTATCACATTGGATTCTTAACATAGATTAGTTTACCAGTGTATGGAATCCCGTGAATCTATGTTTCGGGGAAAGTAATGAATTGTCTAATCAGAATTTTTCTTATCTTAGTTCTTTCTACTTAGGGTTACTTCCTCTATTGCAAACAAGGGGGATGGAGCAGCGCTGAATAGCTAAACAATAGATAGAAGAGGCAGCACACCTGAACATAGGGGATTCCTTCTAAAACCCTAAAAAGAACTTGGCAAGTAAAACAAAATACACTTTCCAGCCAGGGAGCATAGTGACAGCTGGTCTGATATATAACGGTATTTGTACATACTTTTTTTAAAAAGGTTCTGGTGTTGATGTTGCCATCCTTAATACAAATCTGAAAATCTAAAAAATGTATTTCATCTTTACTATTTTTGTGAGTTAAATGGACTCTCCAGTGCCAGGAACACAAACCTGTTTTCCTGGGAACCTGCGCCAAAGTGGTCTGGGTTCCTGGGGTGTCCCTTTAAAATGATAACCCTATCATTTGAATTTAGATAATTTAAAGACACATTGAGAGCTTTCTGGGCCATTCAAAATAAAAAAAAACACACCATCAATAGAACGGAAATATGTTACTAGGTTCGCCACTGCATGCTGTTTTATCCAGAGCTGGTCATAGCTCTACCAGATGTGAGTTGGCATTTTTAGACGTGTGTTACTTATTATATTTCATATGCTGCTATTGACCGAAGTTGTCCCACTAGCACTTTATGAATATTGGAAGATGGAATGTTACTACTTTTAAGACTGTGTCTTGCTACCTGGTATTTTTTTATTCTTTTACTGTTGGACTATATCAAGGACTACTTTTTTGTGTGTGTTTTTATCCTGCTTTTTCTCTTTGGCGCTACCTGTATTTTGTTTTATTTACTCCCTCTATTGCCCTATCACTTTAGATTCTTAGAGTTCCGGTCTTAAATTTATATTAGTTTACTAATGCATGGAATCCTGTGAATCTATGTTCATGAAAACTTCCAAGAACATAGATAAGCTGACTAGTGCATGGAATCCCGCAAATCTTTTCCCGATCATAGATTAGCGAACTAGGGCTTATTTTCGAGCAGGGTTTACGAGCATCCCCTAAAAATAAAGCTCGGTCTTATTTTCAACAATGTCTTTTTTTTTAGCAAAACCTGTATATATCATTTTATATACTGGTTGTGCACAGTTGATTATTGCACTTTATCAAATAGATAGTGCACTTAAAAATATTTTTATAGACTTGACACTGTTGTTCTATGCAGTTTAAATACACTTTATTTGTTGGTTGTTTTGCAGTTTAAAAGTATTGTGCACCTTGTGTCACTATTTGCTGCAACTTAAGGGCACAGTATACAGTTGTGCACAAGAGTTTGCATACTCTTGTTGAATTGGTAATATATTTACTATTTTTAAAGAAAACATGAGTGAGCAGGGAAGTTAGGTTGTAGGTTATAACAGAATGGCACAACCATTTTTTACTAGATTCCCTGTGCCCTTAGAGCTCACATACCTCCAAAATGTCAGTGAGCCACCACCATGCTTCACAGTGGGGATGGTATTCTTTTCACTGTATGCCTTGTTGACCCCTCTCCAAACATAGCGCTTATGGTTGTGTCCATAAAGCTCTATTTTGTTCTAGTTACTCCAAATTACAGTGTGCCAGAAGCTGTGAGGCATGTCAGGGTGTTGTCAAGCATATTGTACCCGGACTTTGTTGTGGCATTGGTGGGTAGAGGCTTCTTTCTGGCAACTCGACCATGCAGCTAATTTTTGTACAAGTATCATCGTATTGTGCTCCTTGAAACAACCACACCATCTTTTTCCAGAGCAGCCTGTCTTTCTCCTGAGGTTGCCTGTGGGTTTTTATTTGTATCCCAAACAATACTTCTGGCAGTTGTGGTTGAAATATTTCTTGGTCTACCTGACCTTGGCTTGGCATTAAAAGATCCTTGAATTTTCCACTTCAAACAAAGTGATTGAACCGTACTGACTGGCATTTAAGGCTTTGGATATCTTTGTATATCCTTTTCCATCTTTACACAGTTTAATTACCTTGTTACGCAGGTCTTTTGACAGTTCTTTTCTGCTCCCCATGGCTCAGTATCTAGCCTGCTCAGTGCATCCACGTGAGAGCTTACAAACTCATTGACTGTTTACATGCAGACATTAATTGCAAATCAAAAAGGTGTAAGGAATGAACTTTTAATTGCCATTTTAACCTGTGCGTGTCTGTAACAAGGCCAAACTTTCAAGGCTATATAAACTTCTTATCAGGGCCATTTGGGTGATTTATGTTACCATTATGTTATCATTAAGATTTAAAAAGGAGCAGGGCCGGCCTTATGGGTGTGAGAGCTGTGCGGCAGCACAGGGCACCATGCCTGCAGGGGGCGCCATGCTGCCGACATAGCTCGCACATGACCCAGGTGACAGGAGTGAGGGCATATATAGAGCACCCCTATACTGCAGGTATGCTCACCTGGGTGGAGAACTTTATTATTCTCCACCTGGGACACCTGGGAAAAAATAAACCATAAGAAGGCAGCAGGGCGGAGCTTCACAAGCAGTGGGGCAGAGCATAATGCTGTACAGAGGCGGGGCTTTAAGGGCAGCGGGGGCTGGGCTAGAAGCTGCCCTTAACCTCTGCACAAGAAGTGGAAAGCAGTCCCTGCTTCATCAACTACCAGGTACCCGAAACTGCTGTTTCCTCCTCATTCCAAAATCCAGCGCTGCGGAATCTGTGTGCGCTTTATAAATAGCAATAATAAATAAATAAATAAATAATTCCAGCCCATAGTGGCAAGAGGTAAGTGTGTATGTGTGTGTGACTGCCTGTAACTGTGTGTGTGTGTGATCACTATCCTTTAATAAAATACATTTATTGTATGATCAGTCACATTTTCAAAATCAATGCCAAACTTTCATAATTTGTGCCGGGATATGCAAACTTTTGAGCACAACTTTATTTGTTTACACTTTTACAGCACACCTCATGTTGTTATATAAATCAGTTATATATTATATTTAATTCAAGTGCTCATGCATGGCTGGTATCTTTTAATTGTCCTTTACGTGATTATCAATTGTTACCTGTTTAGTTGTGTGGCCTCCATGGTTTCTCTTTGTATGGGGACAGTATCCTCATTTTCATTACTTTCAATTCCAGACAAATGAAATGAATAACTCATGAAAACTATTTCTGTTTCATTCCTCAGCTCCTCCTCTGTGAGAAAAAAAAGCAAAATCAAAACCAAACCAAACCAGAGTGTATAAACCACGTCTTCATGTTGTTGGTATCAATTTTTGAAAAAAAACGTAGTTAAGAGGGCATAATGGCATAAGGTAAAAAAGATGACACAGATCAGGCAAAGCCAAGTAGAAGTCAACATAATATAAAGTATAATAAAAAATAAGTATTAATTTAATGTGTGAATTATAACTTGCTTGTTTCCTCTCTCCTCCTTGTTTTAAAGGTTTAGTTGCATTTTATTCTTCTATTACCTGTCAATTGACAGATATTTGTCTCTGGGTAAAATGCAAGGCTGTTCACCATTTTTGGATCCTGGGTATGCATTGGAAATGGACCCTTCCTCTAATGTTGAGTAACTTCTCATCAAGGATATCCTTCTTGTATACAGGGGCACTGCTTAACCAACACACAATGATTTGAGAATTAGAGGTCTGTTTGTACATGTTCAAAGTGTTACTACTACAGAGTACAAGGACTTGACCAAATAGTGACGCATTATTCATTTATAAGTGTGGCACACACTAAACACAGTGAATGTAACAATTCAGACCAATAGTTCAGTGTTTGGTTACTAATGGAAAACTGGTAAATTACTGGTCATGGATAGTAAAAATGTATATATATCTTTGTACAGTAATGCACACAATATGTGGGCGTATAAATATATATAGAGGATGTGGGTGGAGGAGACATCATACAGAAGTTAGCATGGTATACCAATAATCATAGGCCCAATGTGTGGAATCTGGAGCTGCACAATACACATTGTAATGTTAAAAGTTTAAGGTAGCTTATCAGCTAACATAATATGTGTTATTATGGACTAATTAAAAATATAGTTCTCCTAGTTCAACTTATTTAATAATCCTATGATGACATTTTGCATTCAAGTGTGCGCTAGGAAAATAGATTCTAAAGTTCATGTCATGTCCAAGCTGATTTACCTTCAACATGATTAGCTCTTTCATCTGGCTCATCCCTGCCACCAGATGCCATGGTAAGTGAGTTCACTATCTGTAAAGGAAAAGTTATGTAATTAAGTTTTATATAAAATGGTTGTACATTTTCAACAAATAAACTACATAGAACTCGTTTTGCCCAACTCAGATTCTGACTATGTTCTACTCGTTGCATATTTTACGTAATTCCTGATGCCATATTTATTGATTTAGAAAACACTCAATCCTATCACTTTCAATCACGTACATATGTTTTTACATAAATAGCAGGGTTTTGACAATACTGACATACTTGCACTGACATTGGTAGAATAGGTTGTGAGTCCTAAGAATGTGGCAATCAAAAATCATAGATCATGTAACCGCAGGTAAACACGCAGAGATGTTTCCGCCCAATTCAAGGACTTTTTTTCCAAGATAACTGTGCCAATAACCAAGCAACATTTAAATAGATAGGAAAGAACCAAAACGATGTTCAGAATAATGTGTAAAATTATTAATCCTAGCTTGTTGCAAAATTGTGCTTCAAACTGGGTTTTTTTTTTTTTTTGCCTTTTGGATCAACAGCAAAAAACAAATGTGAGGAAGGCTGAACTTGATGGACGCAAGTCTCTTTTCAGCTATGTAACTATGTAAAAGTAGCTTTGATAATATGATAAAGTAAGTGATGTATTAGAACACATGCAAAATCCAGGTATACCCTGGTGATCAAACATCAGACATGAATGAGTGACATGGGTTAAAATGCCAACGGAATAACGGCACCACTAGGATACGTGAAAGCAAATGAAAAGAACCTTCCCGAAGGCAATTAAACAACAGACAACAACAAATATATACACACACACATGCAGTGGCATACATATAGGGGTTGCAGGGGTTGCAGCTGCGACCGGGCCCGTCACTCCAGGCCCTGCGGACCCATGCGCCCAGGTACCAGCCACCATGTTTTGCCAGGGCCGCCGTTCAAGGGGTCCATTGGGTGGCCCATGCTGTTAGGGCCACCCGATGGAGATGGATTTTCAAGGGGCCCGGTCAACGCTGCGGCGCTTTAACTGCCCCAGTCACTCCTCCCAGCATACACAGAGGCCACGTGGGAGGAAGCAGAGGAGGGAGTCAGGGTGGGAACTCTGACTCCCATCAACCTGAGCCACCACTGGACCCCAGGGAAAGTTAACCTCCTGCACCTAAAAGGTAGGAAACAGGAGGGTGACTTAAACATTTTGTATATGTGTGTGTGTGTGTGTTTGTTTGTATGTATGTGTGCCTGTCTGTATGTGTGTCTGTTTATATGTATGTATTATGTGTCTTTGTATGTATGTCGTGTGTGTGTGTCTGTCTGTGTCTATGTGTCTGTCTGTATGTGTGTGTCTGTCTGTCTGTATGTATGTGTGCCTGCCTGTATGTATGTGTGCCTGCCTGTATGTATGTGTCTTTGTATGTATGTGTCTTTGTATGTATGTGTCTTTGTATGTATGTGTCTTTGTATGTATGTGTCTGTATGTGTCTGTCTGTATGTGTCGGTCTGTATGTGTCGGTCTGTATGTGTCGGTCTGTATGTGTCGGTCTGTATGTGTCGGTCTGTATGTGTCGGTCTGTATGTGTCGGTCTGTATGTGTCTGTCTGTATGTGTCTGTCTGTATGTGTCTGTCTGTATGTGTCTGTCTGTATGTGTCTGTCTGTCTATATGTATGTGTGCCTGCATGTATGTGTCTTTGTATGTATGTGTCTGTCTGTATGTGACTGTATGTATGTGTCTTTGTGTATGTGTGTGTGTGTATGTCTGTCTGTATGTGTATGTATTTTTGCCTGTCTGTTTGGATGTATGTGTGTCTGTCTGTATGTATCTGTGTCTATGTGTGTGTGTGTGTGTGTGTGGGTGTGTGTGTCTGTCGGAGGGGGGGGAATAGGGTGGGAGGAAGAGGGGGGAGGCTCCCATGAATCAGTTTTGCACTGGGGCCCCATGGGTTGTGTGTATGCCACTGTACACATGCATACACATACATACACATACATACACACACACTATAGCATCTGAAAGCAAAAAAGTGTATTAAAATATAAGTGTACAGATATAAAGCTTTAAGTGCCACAAATATACTTGAAGAATACATGTGAGGAAACAATGTAGAGACAAATTAGCTGCATCTCCAGACTACTCAAGTAGAGCACAGTACTAGATATGATGGCAAAATCATTTATTATAAAGCATTTCTTTAAGGCAATTATTTTATAAAGCAGAAAATCAAACCCTGGCTAATGTTAACCACCATATAATCAGAATGTCCATATGCATACATAGTAAAAGAAAACAAAACAATATTTATCGTTCATTAAGGAAACAATGCAAACGTTTTTTTTTTCTTTTAAGAGTATCCGTGGTGTAAATTAAAAAATGATTTGGAGGCATGATTAATACCTAAAATGACTAGGGATGGCCAAACTCATGAACATGTTTTGTCACCAATGTGTGGATCAAGTCATTCACTTAATTATATATAGATGATTAATGGACACAGATTTGTTCCTACAAATTATTATTGGTCTTATCAATATAGGCCAGACCACATGGGCACAGCATCTGGTAATCACCAAATGTTGTCATACAGTGTATATCTGGTAATGTTTGCTAAAATGCTGATGGTCATGACAGGTATATTATGTCAGGGCTTGACATATTTGTTTAGTCTAGGATCTAGGAGCCAGCTAAAAAAATTAGGAGCCAGTTTTTTAAAACAACATTGAAGTTTAATTTTCAATAAGAAAAATGCAATTCATAAGGTACAATATAGACACCAGAACCATTACAGCCTAATGTAGTTAGTTATGGTGTCTATAACCTATACCTGCAGACCTTTCAATGTAAACACTGCCTTTTCAAAGGCAGATGAATGCTCCCCATAGAGACGCATTGATTCACTGCATCTCTAGGAGGAGATGATAACTGGCACATTGTTTTGCTGCACATGCGCAATATTCTCCCTTACAGGAGATCATTATGACTGACCAGCCACGGCAAAACGGACACAGCATGGGAAAAAAGGTGTCTAAACAGACAAACTCACACACCCTCTGACAGACACACACCCTGTGACACACAAACACAACCTCTGACAGACAGACACACACACGTATTGACAGACACACACGGAGACACACACACAGACAAAGACACAGACAGACAAACACACACAGTCAGACACACAGAGAGAGACACACACTGACAGACAGAAACACACACACAAAACTTGAGATTTTTATTTTTCTTCAAATCCGTCTTAAAGGTGCCAGGGCAAAATTTCTAGACGCTATGGCGACCTGGGATTTGTCGAGCCCTGTATTATGTTGCAAGCAGTGCGCCCCAAACAGCAACTAGGATTTTACTTAATAGGATATGGAGGACTGGGGGTTGAACTGGTCGGCGTGGAACAAATATCTCTAAAGCTTCTCCCCTGTTTATAGCTGACAAGTGGCATGCGAGCAAAGATTCCCAGTAATGTATTGTCCTTACTGCACATTTACCAATTGTCTCTAGCTATCTGATGTGATGTCATGTTACATGTTTGTGGAAATACTGTCCTTTGCACCTTAGATTCTTTTTTGTCCACAGTCTGTGAAAATTCAATTTGGGCTATTCCCAGTGCTCAGTCGAGAGCCTGCATACTGTATCCACGCTGGAAGAAGCAATTTTTCATAGCCTCAATCTCATCTGAATAAGTGGACAAATTGGAATTGTTGCACAAGATCCTTAATAACTGTGAGACAAGTAAGAGCTTCTTCAGCTTAGGAGGATGAGTACTAAAAGCATTTATTCTGATCTGCGAGCTTGGAGTACAAACATAATTTTACACAATCCTACAGGGTTGGGTAAACCGTTGAGTTCGTCCATTATGGAAGTAGAGTAGAGTATGGAGTAGAAAAATTGCAGTACTTAACATCAACTGCTAGCAGAACGCACTATTAGGTGAGACCTTCACTATAGGAGAACGCACTATTTAGTGAGACCGCTGAGCTCATAATTGCTGTAACCGGAGAGCTTGTTCTGTAGCGTACTTAAAAACACTTGTATGCCACCTCCACAGTATTAAAAGTAAATAATCAGCTGAAGTAGAAATGTCTGAAGTAGAAATTAATAATTATTCCAGTATAAAAATATTTTCCAACAAAAAGACAAAAATCCAAGTATCCACCACCAACTGACGCATTTTATATGGAGACTCGCACTGTCATAGACAAAAAAAAAGTGCATGCAAGCAGTCAGCAATTAGCAAAATTAATGAAAAAAAACATGACTACTAACAGAATAGAACTATTCCATAGTGACAATGCTGATCCCACACAACATCATTCAAGAAAAACAAACAATGCACATAACCAAATAACTAAACTTAAAGGGACACTATGGGCACCTAGACCACTTCATCTCTTTGAAGTGGTCTAGGTGCAGTGGTGGTCTAGGTGCAGTGTCCAAGTCCTCCTTAGCATTGCAAGGTAACATTGCAGTTTCAGAAAAACTGAATTGAGATAAAGTGGTTTGGGTGTCAATAGTGTCCCAATAACTCAAAATCATTGCACATTTATAACCTTGTGAGAATATGTCTCAACTGACAAAACATTGTGTCAAAAGTATCCATATATTTATATAACACATCAATTTCCAAAATAGTAATATCAAATTAAAGGGAAAAGCCCACAAACATATGTGTGTAAGCACAGTCTGTACATCCATAGTCTATGCGTTTCCTCTCATCAAAAGACTTTATCAAGACATGGGTGTAAGGTATTCTGAGATGTCTTATTTACCCCCATATAATGTACATGGTACCATAGGCGTGCGCAGCGTGTACCTTGTGGACTTCACGCCCCCTCCTCTTGACATCATCAGGAGGGGCCGGCCGACTTCCCTGGCTGCTCTGTTCTGGCTGACTGCAGGGAGACAGCAGGTAATGTGAAAAATCCGAGTCCCTAGCAATGCAGCACAGAGCCTCAATTTTGAGGCTTGATTAGGGTGTGCCAGTGCGCACGCATATGCACGGTACAAAGAAAGTAAAACTAGAAAATGAGCAGATCAGAAATCAAGCACCAATCATACATATTAAATAATCAGCTAGATGTTACAATATATATTTTGCTTCAAAATATGGAAATTACACTGAATAGATGAATTCAGAAAGAACCGGACTACAACGTATCCACCAGCTATATCGAAATGGAGAGGTCGTCCAATTTGAAGAACTCCAACAAGGCAATCACTTAACCCCAGCAGATTTTTTTTAGATATATTCAGATACGGGACTTTGCTAGGAGACTACATATTAGAACATCAGCTCAAGGAAGGCTGACCTTTTACAAGAGATTATGCCTGGACGGTGCGGCTCCCAAGGGTATGATCACGCTTCTATATGCCCACCTCAGCGCAGAAAATAGAGAATGGGGAAGACTGACATACACCGATCAATGGGAGGCGGACCAAGGGGAGGTATTGGAGGGAATTGAGTGGCAGGAGATATGGGAAGCGAACAAAAATGCTTCTATATGTGTCACACTCCAGGAGCAGACGTGGAAAACCATGCTCAGATGGTATACCACAACCGTGAAACTATATAAAATGCATAAAATAGACACGGGCGAATGTTGGAGGGGTTGGGGAGCCGTGGAACATACATCCACATATGGTGGAAATGCCCGAAGATACGCAGCTTTTGGAAGTCTGTGGAGGATTTGCTGAAACAGTCATTTGACAGGCCCCTGGATATGGACCCGTGGATCTACCTGTTAAATAGATCACTGGACGGGTGGACTAGGAGAGAGCAGAAATTAGTACATAAGATGATTCTAAGTGCACGCCGAGCAATAGCAACCGCATGGCTCCAGAGTTCCCAAGGGTGATTTTAGGGTAAGAGAAGGTAGAATTATGGACCACCTGACAGCAAGGGTAAAGGGGACAACGGCGGCATTCCAGAGACTATGGGAACCATGGCTCAGTGGGTCTGAGCGGAGACTGACAGGGAACGGATAGGATAGCAGACCCGAACTAGCAATAGAAGACCCCTCCTCACGGAGGATATAGTTATCGCACTGTAAATAGGGGGGCCCTCCGCCCTTTCCCCCCACTCTTCTTGTTTGCTCATCTTTTCCTGACGCTATATCTTCTTTTTCTTGTTTCTCTTAGAATTTCATATCTTTTCTTTCTCATCTTCTTTTTTGTTCCTTCCCTTGGTTTTCAAGAGAATTATGTTTTTTTGTTTTACCAGGCATGATCAAACTGTTGGAGGAACAAGGAAGCACATGGGCTAGATTAGTCTTGGAAAAGAAAGGGCTCCTCATGTTGCCTAAATGCCTGCTTTAAAAAACACGAAAACACTCGGTGGGAGGCAAGTCTCAATGGATTAAGGAATTGGCATGTATTGTAGTGTTTGAATTGCATTACTAAAAAAAGATGATAAATAATCTCCAACTAGGGAGATCTTAATGCTGGTAACAATAATACGTAAAAAAACACTATTGGAATGATGACAATTGTCTCTAATTTGGTTATGGTAGGTATATACACGAGGGAAAGTAAAAAGCAATTATTCCAATTATCATCACATGTGCCCTTTAAACAAAAAAATGTGCATATATAGCTTTATTAGTCCTTCGACTTCAACCGTACACTGTGAAAAAGGAGGAGCACAAACCTTAGACTGGCTAATAGTAGACTAGCAATATTAAGTCTGCTTTTAATAATGTTGCATTAGTCTCAATATAGCGAATATCATGATATAGTGATAAATTATCTGCTTAATAATCGCCTTAGTGATCAAATGCAACGTAATATATACTTAGAAAAAAATGCCGTCTGTGGAGTTAAGATCGCAAAATTGTCCTCTAAACATTCAGGGATATATGTAAAGAGAAGATTGCAAAGTAACTTTTTAAGTAAAGTAGTGAGCGCAAAAAGTAACCAAGTGAGGGGATCGTGCACTGAGACCTACATCCATGTGGAATAGTGTCAGCCTTCTTATCTATGTTTGAATAACCCCATCGGGTAAAGTGTGCATGAGGCTGATTAATTCATACAGTTCAAAAGGAATCCACTGGGGTTTAATAACTCTTAATGTTCTGTGGCTATGCCAGCTCAGAGAGGGACATAATCCTTGAGATGGTTGGTAACTAAGTAGCAATATAGTGCCTATTTGTAATGATGCTACATCTGGTCTCTATGTAGCTAGTGCACGGATTGCTAAAGTTACTTATTATATGCAGTAAAGATAACGTGGATTCAACCACACACATAGAATTAAGTCAGCCCTTTTATCTGTGCTTAATAACCCCATCGGGTGAAGTATACAGATAGCTGGTTACCTCCTGTGTGGTTTGGGGAAATCCACTTAAACTTGAACTTAGTAACCCTTAATATCCTATAGCTATAACAGCCCAGAGTGGACCCAAAAGACACCCTGCAGTGGACCCTAAAGACATTCTCCAAAACCCCTCAGTAATCCTCAATGCTAATCCCTAAGACTCCTGTTAACACCTTAAAAGCATACTAAAAAGCTCACTCTTAAAAAGCATACTAAAAAGCATACATGTTCTAAACTAAAGCTCACTCTTAAAAAACATAGCTGTCACTCTCAGTCCCAATTGTCATAACCAACTAACGAAAATATAAATCAAAATTAAGCAATAAGGGACGGGTCTAAATACCCATCTTGTGCTTAAGTAGTGCTCTGTGATAAACAAGGTGAAAAAACTTAAATTAAAAAGAAACCCGACGTGCGTTTCGGAGTAGCATTACACCTTCGTCAGGGGATAAGCTTACCTCCTAAAAGCCCAGGACTTTTAAACGAGTTACAGCCAATCAGGTGTAAGTCTCTCTCTCGTCATTAGTGACGCGTAGATTTCCCTTGCGTCATTGATGACGTGTGGTACCAGGGGGCGGTGTTTCACACTGACGTTATCTGATTGACAGGGCGGACAGTTCTAACCGCCCAACAATAGATTTGTACCTAGATTTATTGGTACATTTCATTAGCAAGTAATGAAGGATGAGGGCAGAAGCTGTGATTGTCTAAACGATCTTGGGAAGCCACCTTGTATTCCAACTTTAATGGGCAGGATATATTTATACATATTGTAACATAATCCACTTCCCCTAATGTAGTGGGGGGATTATTTGACACTGTTCCAACATGCTTATTATGATGAGCAGGATATGTCCAATGTTAATACTGTCGCTATACACTATTATGAAAAACTCTTAAGGGGACAGTATCATCAATAATTAGTATCCTAGTATTTTATATGTTAAGCTTATATTCTGTGGACTTGGAGGTAAGTATTGCTGTTCAAATTATTTACATCAATTTCTTCTGATTGCTACATTCTATAAATGAGTGTCAATATTTACAGTGCATTCCAATATTTACATGTTATATATATATATATATATATATATATATATATATATATATATATATTATTTTAGATTATGTAATAAATGGGGAATAAGAGAAGCCCTCGTTCAAACCCTTTGGGGACAGTGTTTGCAGCCGGTAAATCCAATAACACTCCCTCCTTCTTAGACACTGGTGCCAGTTGCCCCTTCTCTGGTCCTGTCTCACCAGTTCTATGCCCTGACATTTAAGAACTGAATTGGGAATATTGGGTAAAGGTCTTTCGTTTATACCCATCCCACGTTTCGACAAGTTTACTTTTACTATATCCATTTGTATGCACGGAAACTCTTATTACACAAAAATCATCTTCTCATTGAAGAGAAAAAAGCTAAGGCGCTAGGTTTGGAACCTAAGGACTATCAAATGACTATGATACTTGCAGAATTGTTAGAAGAAAATGACAACAGTGGAGGAGTAATGTACCCTCTCACTGACTTAAAGAAAAAAAGTCAGTACTGTCCCAAACTCGGGGACTCTAAATATGTTGAGACGTTTGTAGAGTTAGTGTGTAATGAAATTGAGAAAGTCACAATATCAGAGTTAAATTTGAAACCCAATTCCAACTTGACTACAGCGGAGACGAAGGCTTTGAATTCTTTGAAAGAGAATAAAGAAATTACGATTAAACCCTGCAATAAAGGGGGAAATATCGTGATTATGGACACCTCTAAATATGTTGAAATGACAACGGATCATCATACCTACAAAGTCATCAAACAAGACCCCACCAAAAGGTTCCTGAAGGAGTTAAAAGAAATTCTACAAAAGAGCCTGGACGAAAAATTGATTTCTAGAAATTAATATGATTTCATACTAGATAATAACCCACAAATTTCAACATTCTATAGCCTGCCAAAGATACATAACCAGTATAGCACACTAACTGTGAGACCTATAGTCTCTGGAAATAATAACTTGACACAAAATGCAAGTATATACCTCGACTATATCCATAAACCTCTAGTATCTCAATTACCTTCCTATCTAAGAGATACAAAGCAAACACTGGCGGAACTAACTTAAATTCAGATGCCTGATCAATCTATACTTTGTAGCCTGGACGTTGAGTTCCTTTACAGCTCAATTCCTCATTCCTTATGCCTTAAACATTCTAGCCATTTTTTAAGGAAAAGAGGCACCCACTTAGATAGGTAAACATAGTGACTTTATAATAGATTTTCTCAGGTTTGTCTTGACACAATTTTTTTCTGTTCGATGGAGTGTATTACCACCAGGTGCAGGGAACGGTGATGGGGACATCTTGTGCACCTTCTTACGCCAACCTGCACCTGGGGTGGTGGGAGGAGCAAATAGTTTTTGCGGATCCCAATAATGTCTTCACCCGATTCATCTACTATTGGAAAAGGTACATAGATGACATTGTGATTATATGGACAGGCACAGGGGAACAATTTTCCAACTTTGTACAGACACTGAACATCAATGACTTAAACAGCTGAAGTGGGTACTCCCTCCTTTACCTTCCTGGACCTCACCTTGTCTCCAAATTCCAATGGAACAATAAAGACCAACCTATTTAGGAAAAGTACAGCTACCAATAGTCTATTAAATTGGGGGAGTCACCATCCAACTGCACAGAAAAAGGGAATTCCCATTGGCCAATATCTACGCCGTAGGCGAAATTGTTCAGACATTGAGGACTTCAAGTCTAAGGCTAGAGAGCTACGGTTGATGTTTAGATCGAAAGGATACCCAAACAAATGTCTTAAGAGAGCTTATCATAGAGCACTCCTTACCGAGAGAGAGAATCTTATAAGGGAAGATAATTCATCTTCCCTGAAAATTAAGGGGTCGGAACAGAAACAACTTAGATGCGTCGCCACATTTGACGCAGGCTGGGATCGAGTTATTTAGGAAGGATAGGAAAAACAAGAAGGGTGGTGGGGTATGTTTGTATGTCAGCCATGAGTTAAAGTCAAATCTTAGGCATGTGGAGTATGATGAGGGAAATGTGGAAGCTTTATGGGTAGATATCTGCTTGCGGCAAACAAAGGGAAATATATTATTGGTTGGGATATGTTATAAACCACCAATTGTAAATATTAATGAGGAAGAACTGCTGTTAGAGCAAATTGGAAAAGCTGCAAATCGGGGCAACACGTTAATTATTGGAGATTTTAATTACCCGGACATAAATTGGGATAGAGGGACTAGTACTTCAGCAAGGGGAATCCGTTTTTTAAATGTGTTAAATGACACCTTTATGTCACAACTGGTACAAGCCCCAACTAGAAAGAATGCGTGTCTGGATCTCGTTATAACAAACAATGTTGATCTTTTAACCAACATTCAAGTAGGGGAGCATTTGGGAAATAGTGATCACAATATGGTAACTTTTGAAATAAACTCAAAAAAGCAAAAGCACTATTTTAAAACGTATAATTTAAAAAAAGCCAATTTTAATAAGATTAGGGCAGCTCTACAACATATCGACTGGCATAAACTCCTTAGTGATAAAAACACTGAGGAAAAATGGAAACTATTCAAACAAATATTAGAAAGGTACATTTCACAGTATGTACCATTTGGTAATAAATATAAAAGAAACAAATTAAAACCAATGTGGCTTAGTAGAGAAGATTAAAAATAAGAAAACGGCATTTAAAGCATTTAAATCGGACAAATCAGAGGCATCCTATATAAGATATAAGGAAGCCAATAATACTTGAAAAAAGGCAATTAAAGTGGCTAAACTAGAAAATGAGAAACTGATTTTCAACTACATTTTCAACTACATCAATTCTAAAAAAAACAAAAAAATGAAAGTGTAGGTACACTGAAAACAGAGATGGGTCTGTTAGTAAATGAAGACCAGGAAAAGGCAGACATTTGAAATACCGTATTTATCGGCGTATAACACGCACTTTTTCTCCCTGAAAATAGGGGGAAAATGATGGGTGCGTGTTATACGCCGATATCCCATATTTACTTACCTGTCTTGAAGCGTGGGCCGGTGTTCAGCGCGCACCGCGGTACTGGAACTTCAATTTCAGGTTCCAGTTTCCGTCGGGACTGAAAGGAAGTGTGCACACTATAGAAAGGGGGGGACACTATGGGATGAGGGGGGAACACTATGGGAGGGGGTGGAGAATACTATGGGAGGGGGTGGAGAATACTATGGGGGGGGGGGAGAATACTATGGAAAGGGGGGGGGAACACTATGGAAAGGGGGGGAACACTATGGGATGAGGGTGGGAACACTATGGGAGGGGGTGGAGAATACTATGGGAGGGGGGGAAGAATACTATGGAAAGGGGGGACACTATGGGATGAGGGGGGAAGACTATGGGAGGGGGGAGAATACTATGGATGAGGGGAACACTATGGGATGAGGGGGGGAACACTATGGGAGGGGGTGGAACACTATGGGAGGGGGTGGAACACTATGGGAGGGGGTGGAACACTATGGGAGGGGGTGGAACACTATGGGAGGGGGTGGAACACTATGGGAGGGGGTGGAACACTATGGGAGGGGGTGGAACACTATGGGAGGGGGTGGAGAATACTATGGGAGGGGGTGGAGAATACTATGGGAGGGGGGAACACTATGGGATGAGGGGGGAACACTATGGGAGGGGGGAAGAATACTATGGAAAGGGGGGAACACTATGGGAGGGGGTGGAGAATACTATGGGAGGGGGTGGAGAATACTATGGAAAGGGGGGAACACTATGGGATGAGGGGGGGAACACACTATGGAAAGGGGGGAACACTATGGGATGAGGGGGTGAACACTATGGGAGGGGGTGGAGAATACTATGGAAAGGGGGGAACACTATGGGATGAGGGGGGGAACACACTATGGAAAGGGGGGAACACTATGGGATGAGGGGGGAACACTATGGGAGGGGGGGAACACACTATGGAAAGGGGGGGGAACACTATGGGAGGGGGTGGAGAATACTATGGGAGGGGGTGGAGAATACTATGGGAGGGGGTGGAGAATACTATGGAAAGGGGGGGAACACTATGGGATGAGGGGGGGGGGGGAAATACTATGGGAGGGGGGAAATTTCCTGGAATTTCCTTCTGAAAATGAGGTGCGTGTTATACGCCGGTGCGTGTTATACGCCGATAAATACGGTAACTATTTTTCTTCAGTATATAGTAATGAGGATCCTATGGCAAGAGATAAGCAAATGATTGCTGCAACAAACTTGCAGATAACTTGTGATTGGATAACTCGAGACAAGGTGCTACAGCTATTAAAGAAAATTAATGTAAATAAAGCTCCGGGGCCTGACGGTATCCACCCACGAGTACTTAAGGAGCTAAGTGGGAAAGTAAGTGAACCTCTGTATTTAATTTTTCAAGATTGTTTTGTTTCAGGTATTGTACCGGAGGATTGGAGGAAGGCAGATGTTGTTCCTATATTTAAAAATGGTTCAAAATCATTGCCTGGAAATTATAGACCTGTGAGCTTAACTTCTGTGGCTGGGAAATTATTTGAACGGCTATTAAAGGATAATATTCAAGCTTTTATGGAGCATATAGGAATACAGAGGAGACAAACAGAGCTACAAGTTATAAGGATACACAGATTAATGCAAAAAAAAAAAACAAGATCACAACTATCCAAGAGATGTGATAGTTGCCTTATACTCACAAGATCTCAAACTACAGAT
Organism: Pelobates fuscus; assembly: GCF_036172605.1. NCBI lineage: Eukaryota > Metazoa > Chordata > Amphibia > Anura > Pelobatidae > Pelobates > Pelobates fuscus. Next base: position 180,553,774 of record NC_086317.1, on the reverse strand, counting down.
ATTCTACACGGCAAAAAAAACCTCAATTACAGATGAAAAATTCAAAAACTTAAGAATTCTGAATGATCTGTCAGCCACTACAAGATCTAGAAGAGCTGTCTTCACACCAATCTTTACTATTCTGAAAAAACATCACTTAAAATTCAAATGGAATCCCCAATCCAAACTCTCAATTTTATATAAAGAAGAATGGAGAGGATTTAATTCATTGGAACTGGCACTAGAATGGCTTGGCTCTAACGATCTGATGTAAAGGAGGAAGAAAGAGAAATTGTGAAAGTAGGGAAGGAGAAGGAAGAGAGGAGTAAAAGCAAAAAGAAAAGGAGTGAAAGAAGAGAGAGATAAAGGGAACAAGAGAGACAATGTGGAGTTGCAAAGGACTCTTTTTTTGTTTTTTATCTTTTCTTTCTCACATTAGACACGAATAGTTGTATAAGTTATGTATATATATAATAACGCACGCGAGTTGTGGTAAACAAGAGGATAATCAAATATATAGCACGGAAATTTGATAAGTTCAAAACAATGGAGGGAAAAACAAGGGGGGTATAGAGGCCTAAAATGAAATAGGAAATGCAGTGCTGGTTATAATATTTGATAATAGTAGGCATTAAATCGACACAAGAATGTGAAAGTGAATAGGCACAGGATGTACACATGATATTCAGATAAATTCAGTGAACACACAGATAACATAGGCACTCAACCTAAATAATATTAGTAATGGGAATTGTTGATAGCATGCACCGAATCTGCACAATAACTTAGGGAAATAAAGTAACTAAATGGATAGAATGAAATCCCAAACAGTCAAGTGGGATGCATCGGTATGGGAATAAGTTATGGTATATGTTAATGTATGTATTAATTATTTAAAGGTATAGATATATATATTTTTTTTTTCCTTTCTTCTCCCTTATTTGGCACAAACAGTTGTATAAGTAATGTATATACATAATAACATACGAGGTCCTGTGGTAGTCACGATGATAAGTAATTGAATACACGGAAATTTGTTAAGTTTAAATCAATATGGAAATAGAAGGGGAGGGGGAGGAAAGAGAAAAAAGAAAAGGAAAGAAAGGAGGCAAAATGGGGATAAAGTGGCCCAGAACCATATGGGAATTGAAGTATTGGCTATAACGAGGGATAATACTAGGCACTAAAATAATACAAGAATTGTGCAATAGAACAGGCACAGGAGGTACATAAGATATTCAGACAAGTTTGGTTAATACACAGATAACATAGGCTTTCAATATAAATAGTATTGGTAACTGTATATGCTAAAAATAGGTAATGAATTTGCACAACAATTTTGGAATTCTAAAGAAATTAAACAGGTATAAAGGAAGCCCAATGGGCAATAGGGATGAAATGGCTATGGGAACAAGCCATGGTATTTGTCAAATGTATGTACTAACCAACTAAAGGTTTATATATTTTAAATTCGCAATTCCACACTATAAAGGCTGATATCCCTAAACTCCTAAGCTAGGGAAATAAATGAAGAAAAACACCTAATAATAAGTTATACAAACATAGAACACTGATAGAAGCAGTAAATAAACACAGTCCCCTCTTGCTCCCAATAAAATATAGGCTAAAAGATAGGGAACCTAGACAATTGAAAATTGATAAAACAGCAGAGAAAATAATAACTCCTAGCAACTTCCTTCCCCCAACCCCTGACTAGACACAGAACAAATAATTAACTCAAGAGAGAGGCAGTGCAGTCTCTGTTATCTTTTCTTACTTTTCTCTCCTCTTCTCTGCGGGCTGAGTTGTCTCCCCCCACAGGGTACTGAAGGATAGTACCCAGACCTTGGATCACGCACGGTTATCCAAGAGATGGATGAATGAGTATGGGGTAATGAATGGAATAAATGTTTTTGTGTATTCAGCATATGTCTTAAAAAATGGGGTAAAACTCTCAGGTTGTTCCAAAACTCTAAAGGAATCATGGTTAGACTAATCTCAATAAATGCTCAAGGTCTAAACTCCCATGTTAAAAGAGGTTTTCTATATGACACATTGATTAGAGAGAAAGCTAATGTGGGATTTATCCAGGAGACGCACTGGCTAGCAAAAAATAAAGGCTTATGGCACTATAAAAAATTTCCAATACTATATAATGCATCCCAACAAAGGATAAAAAAAAGTGGTGTTTCTATAATTTTTTCCAAAGATACAATATTTGAGCCCCAATACCAAAAGGCCGACTTAGAAGGAAGATTTATAATACTGATCGGTTTGCTTAATGGGGTGATGTATACACTCGTGAATGTATATTTGCCAAATAAACATCCAACTAGAAAATTAATTGAGATCTTGAGACTGGTGGAACAGGTAAAAAAAGGAAAAGTAATAGTGGCTGGGGATTTCAACTGCATACTTGACCCCTCTATGGATAAACAACTGAGTGGAAATCAAAAAATTAACCAAAACTTAGTAAAACAGGCCAAAGAAATGAACAAAACAGTAAATAAATATGATTTAATTGATTGCTGGAGATTGATGCATCCCAAAGATAAAAACTATACTCACAGGTCTGCCCCCCATGGATCAGCTGCAAGAATTGATTTAATACTTGGAAACCTAAATTTTTCTAAATTATTGACCTCAGTTAAGATACTAGGTAACACATGGTCAGATCATGATTTAATAATAGCCGAAGTGGCGGAAGACATAAAAAGAATTCCCCCACTGTGGAGATTAGATGATAGTTGTGGCGAAACCGACCTCGCCACGTGTCCTTGGAGGGGGCTGATTGCCCGCCTCTTGCCTTTGGACTATGGACCAGACTTCATGGGAATGTGATACCCCAGATAGCCATACCATGGAGCCTATTCATATAATGAAAGACTATGGGAAAGACTTTAGCTCCATGGCAATTGTACTGTGTGAGTAGGATCTGCGCGCTATTCGGTAGTTTTGTGCGTGCAGATCCCAGCTATCTGGGGATAGGTGAAATGTCTGTGTGTTATGTGTAAATGTGACTTTATGTATTTTAAAGTGTTTTATGTTGTTTTGCAATCATGTGGTTAATGGAGTCTGCCTTTAGTCCTGGGTAATTGGATTACTTCTCCAATTAACTCCAGGGCAGAAGGGAGGAAACCAGGGTGCATTGTGGGGATGTTTTTCTGCCAGCCAGAAAGGAACAAAAGATACTTTTAGTAACTTTTGAACCCCTGGTCGGATTCATGCCATTTTTTAATATGTTGTTCCCCTGAATGGATTGATTGTGGATATGTATTTTTATGTGAATGTGATGTATGGTTTTAAAGTTATGAAAGTTGTGTAAAAGTATATTTTACACTGTATGCATAATGGGATTATGTGTCACACTAAGGGGGGGGGGGGGGATGTGTGGGAGGTAACATCTATGTCATTGGTTCTTTTATGCCTCCCCCTGGGTGGGGCCTGTATGTGTGAGTTGGAAATAAAAGCCAGGCTGGATGAGCCAGTCCAGAGTTCCTGTTTTACCCTCAAAGTGATGTGTCGTCTCATTATTGGGGGAAGGATTTATTGCATGCTGTTCCAGTTGACTGCTAGGAGTACAAGCCTATTCGTATGGTTCCTATTCAATGGTCTACAGCATTCATATGCTTGGGTGGATTTAAAGGTTTCTCGGATTCGGTGATTGTGGTGTCTGCCAGAGTGCTTGGAGTCCTCAGGAAGCACTAGGAGCATCCATTAACGGAGGTACTCAGTCGGAGTGCCAGGTGATCCGTTACATTGGTGGCAGCGGTGGGATGGCGTCCTAGTGCGAGGTAAAGCAGCTCGGAGACACAGTACGTCAACGGCAGCAGCGCCTTCCTGGTGTCGCATACCAGTTGGAGGAACAAATGGCCTGGCAGATGCCGCTTCTGGGAGACCAACCTGGAGGGCAGCAGGTAAGACAACTCGAGTACCTCGTGGAAAGGGAACTGAGCCTGGACGCCTCATACCGGGCACTGTGGTGGTGCACTGTCCAGCCAGAGACGTGGAGGGCAGAGGGCATCCAGCCAGAGGGGGAGAACTACACGAGCCCTGGCCTGTTGTGGAAAGCCTTAGTGGAGGATGTCGACTTCGGCAGTCCAGCAGAGTCACGGTACTGGGCTATCTTTCATTACCGAGGTGAGATGATACAGGGCCCGAGATCTATTGGACTGGGAGAAGACCTCCGCCGTTTCGCTGCCATGGAACGAGAGCTGGAGATGGACTATGTAGAACTATTCCTGCCAGCCGCAGAGCAGGGACGCAGACCGGGAAAACTGGGTGGCAGACCCAGACCTGCTAGCCTATAGCTGGGAAAACGCGGCAGAGGTACCCCCTGCTTCACTACCAGTTGCAGAAGTAGGGGACCTCATAGACTGGTCCTGGAGAGACCCACAGATGGCAGGTGGAGATGGGATCGAGGTCTCTCTACCGGCCCTACAGGGATGCTGGGCAGTCGGCCCAGATCCCCAGCGGCAGGTTACAGTTCAGAGAGAGGAGATTGTTACCACCTCTCCCCAGCGGCGGATCATTAATGTACAGGGAATAGAGAGCCCAGTCTCCATTCCCCAGCGGCAGAGTGTTCTAATGGGAGAGGAGCTGGTTACCACCTCTCCCCAGCAGCAGCGAAATGTACCAGGGGGAGACTGTAAGCCCCACACCTGTGCAGATGGGACCGTGGTCTCTGCACTTCCAGCACAGGGGGTAGGGACGGTCGGTCCTGCCCCCCCACAACAGGGCTGTTTAGCCAAAGGGGAGACAGTCTGTCTCCAGCAGCAGAGTTGTGTAACTCAAGGGGAGACAGTCGGTCTCCAGCAGCAGAGCGGTGTAACTCAAGGGGAGACAGTCGGTCTCCAGCAGCAGAGCGGTGTAACTCAAGGGGAGACAGTCGGTCTCCAGCAGCAGAGCGGTGTAACTCAAGGGGAGACAGTCGGTCTCCAGCAGCAGAGTGGTGTATTTAAAGGGGAGACAGTCTGTCTCCAGCAGCAGAGCTGTGTAACTAAAGGGGAGACAGTCGGTCTCCAGCAGCAGAGCTGTGTAACTCAAGGGGAGACAGTCGGTCTCCAGCAGCAGAGCGGTGTAACTCAAGGGGAGACAGTCGGTCTCCAGCAGCAGAGCGGTGTATTTAAAGGGGAGACAGTCGGTCTCCAGCAGCAGAGCGGTGTATTTAAAGGGGAGACAGTCGGTCTCCAGCAACCAGGCTCCAACCAGACTACTCCCGTGGTAGTGCTGGCAACAGGACAGAGTACCGCTGGTCTCTGCCCCCTCAGCAACCTACCAAGGCAGCCTACCAGTCCCCCACACAGCCGTGGTGAGGCACCTGAACCTGGACAAGATTCTCCCTCACCCAGGTGTAGTAACTGTTTATTGTGGGTGGGCTGCTCTGCTGTTTCTGTCTTGTGGGTGGGCTGCTGGACTAACAAGGGCACTGACCGGCAGGAGGTCAAGTACCCTGTTAGTCTGGGGGGTAAAGGGGAGAAGTGTGGCGAAATCGACCTCGCCACGTGTCCTTGGAGGGGGCCGATTGCCCGCCTCTTGCCTTTGGACTATGGACCAGACTTTATGGGAATGTGATACCCCAGATAGCCATACCATGGAGCCTATTCATATAATGAAAGACTATGGGAAAGCCTTTAGCTCCATGGCAATTGTACTGTGTGAGTAGGATCTGCGCGCTATTCGGTAGTTTTGTGCGTGCAGATCCCAGCTATCTGGGGATAGGTGAAATGTGAAATGTCTGTGTGTTATGTGTAAATGTGACTTTATGTATTTTAAAGTGTTTTATGTTGTTTTGCAACCATGTGGTTAATGGAGTCTGCCTTTAGTCCTGGGTAATTGGATTACTTCTCCAATTAACTCCAGGGCAGAAGGGAGGAAACCAGGGTGCATTGTGGGGATGTTTTTCTGCCAGCCAGAAAGGAACAAAAGATACTTTTAGTAACTTTTGAACCCCTGGTCGGATTCATGCCATTTTTTTAATATGTTGTTCCCCTGAATGGATTGATTGTGGATATGTATTTTTATGTGAATGTGATGTATGGTTTTAAAGTTATGAAAGTTGTGTAAAAGTATATTTTACACTGTATGCATAATGGGATTATGTGTCACACTAAGAGGGGGGGGTGTGGGAGGTAACATCTATGTCATTGGTTCTTTTATGCCTCCCCCTGGGTGGGGCCTGTATGTGTGAGTTGGAAATAAAAGCCAGGCTGGATGAGCCAGTCCAGAGTTCCTGTTTTACCCTCAAAGTGATGTGTCGTCTCATTATTGGGGGAAGGATTTATTGCATGCTGTTCCAGTTGACTGCTAGGAGTACAAGCCTATTCGTATGGTTCCTATTCAATGGTCTACAGCATTCATATGCTTGGGTGGATTTAAAGGTTTCTCGGATTCGGTGATTGTGGTGTCTGCCAGAGTGCTTGGAGTCCTCAGGAAGCACTAGGAGCATCCATTAACGGAGGTACTCAGTCGGAGTGCCAGGCGATCCGTTACAATAGTCTCTTGGAAGAAAAGAAAAATATAGATTATATGAGTAATATGATGGAATTTTTCTTTAAAGAAAACACAATGGTAGAGACCACCAAAGATTGTCTTTGGTGTACCTTTAAAGCGGTAATAAGAGGGTACTGGATTAAGCTGGCAAGTCAACAAAAAACAGAGAGGCAAATATATCAGATATGTACATTGAATATTACAACTTAGTAACTTTGAATAAAAATAATTTTTCAATAGAAAGACAAAAAATGATCAAGACCTGCGAAGCAAATATAAACAAGTTACCGTATATACTCGAGTATAAGCCGAGTTTTTCAGCCCATTTTTTGGGCTGAAAAACCCCAACTCGGCTTATACTCGAGTCAGAGTCTGTATTATGGCAATTTACATTGCCATAATACAGACTGGGGGGAGAGGGGGGCTGGCAGAGCTGTAACTTACCTTTCCTGCAGCTCCTGTCAGCTCTCTCCTCCTCTGCGCCGTCCGGTCAGCACCTCGGTCAGCTCCCAGTGTAAGTCTCGCGAGAGCCGCGGCTCTCGCGAGACTTACAATGTGAGCTGACAGAAGAGCAGAACGGACGGCGCAGAGGAGGAGAGAGCTGACAGGAGCTGCAGAACAGGTAAGTTACAGCTCTGCCAGCCCCCCTCTCCCCCCCACTGAACTGCCACTGGACCACCAGGGAAGGAGAGCCCCCCTCCCTGCCATGTATCAAGCAGGGAGGGGGGACGAAAAAAAAAAAATATAAATAAAATAAGAAGAAATAAATAATAATAAAAAAAATAGTAATAAAAAAAAAAAAGGGGTATAAGGACCACTATGGGAGGGGGGGGATATAAGGACCATTATGGGAGGGGGGGGGGGGGTATAAGGACCACTATGGGAGGGTGGGGGTGGGTTAAGGACCACTATGGGAGGGAGGGGGGGGATAAGGACCACTATGGGAGGGAGGGGGGGATAAGGACCACTATGGGAGGGAGGGGGGGATAAGGACCACTATGGGAGGGAGGGGGGGATAAGGACCACTATGGGAGGGAGGGGGGATAAGGACCACTATGGGAGGGAGGGGGGGGATAAGGACCACTATGGGAGGGAGGGGGGGGATAAGGACCACTATGGGAGGGAGGGGGGGATAAGGACCACTATGGGAGGGAGGGGGGGGATAAGGACCACTATGGGAGGGAGGGGGGGGGATAAGGACCACTATGGGTGGGAGGGGGTGGGATAAGGACCACTATGGGTGGGAGGGGGTGGGATAAGGACCACTATGGGAGGGAGGGGGGTATATGGACCACTATGGGAGGGAGGGGGGGTATATGGACCACTATGGGAGGCATGGGGGGGATAAGGAACACTATGGGAGGGAGAAGGGGGATAAGGACCACTATGGGAGTGAGGGGGTGGGATAAGGACCACTATGGGAGGGGAGGGGGAAGTAAGGACCACTAGGGGAGGGGAGGGTAAGGACCACTAGGGGAGGGGTGAGTCAGGACCACTGGGGGGGGGGGGGTGAAGGAACACGGGGGTGGGGAGGTAAGGACCACTGAGGGAGGAGGAGGGGAAGTCAGGACATATGGGGGGGAGGGGGCGGCAAAAAATGTTTTGCCTACGGCGGCAAATATCCTTGCACCGGCCCTGCACACACTGCATTCACACACTGCATTCATACACACGCACACACACACTGCACTCATACACACACACACGCACACACTGCATTCATTATACACACACTGTAAATAAATATTCAATTAATATATTTTTTTTAGGATCTAATTTTATTTAGAAATTTACCAGTAGCTGCTGCATTTCCCACCCTAGTCTTATACTCGAGTCAATAAGTTTTCCCAGTTTTTTGGGATAAAATTAGGGGCCTCGGCTTATATTCGGGTCGGCTTATACTCGAGTATATACGGTAATCGAGGTCAGAATTCAACGAAATCTTAAAAAATTGAAAATAAAATTTTATTACAAAAATAATAAAGTAGATTCCATACTAACAAATAGACTAAAAAAACAAAAACTAGAAAGAAAAATCTATAAGTTAATAGTAGGAGATGAGAATATTATAAAACCGGAGGACATAGCCGAGGCTTTTAAGAAATTCTATGGCAAATTATATAATCTACATTTAAATCCTCCAATAAAAGATATGGAAAGATACCTAGCAAAGATAAAAATGCCAAAAATTACTATAGACCAAAAAAGGAAGTTAAATAAACCATTTTCCACAGAAGAATTAGAATGGGCAATAAAGAACTTAGCAAAAAATAAGGCCCCTGGCCCGGACGGATACACTAATCAATTTTATAAGAAATTCAAATCTCAAATCATTCCAGTGCTAACAGACACATTCAATGAAATATCAAACAAAGGCCAAGCTTCTATTGATTTCTTGAGAGCACATATTACTCCAATACTAAAACCGGGTAAATCCCCGACAGAAATATCAAATTACCGCCCAATATCATTAATAAACGCTGACGTAAAACTCTACTCAGCAATTTTGGCGAAGAGACTTCAACTAGTAATGCCAGAAATTATACACAAAGACCAGATAGGCTTTGTGGCCGGAAGACAATCTAATAATAACACCAGAAGAATGATAGAGATACTGGACTGGGCTCAGAATAGTGGGATGCCCCAGCTGACCCTGTCTATTGACGCCGAAAAAGCGTTTGACAGGGTCAGCTGGGATTTCCTAAAACAAACTATGCATAAAATGGGTTTTGAAGGCTGGTTTACGGGGGCAGTGGAGGCCCTGTACTCAGTGCCGTCTGCCAGAATTGTAGGTAGAGACTTAAGATCAGAATGGTTTACAATTCTCAACGGCACGAGACAGGGCTGTCCACTCTCTCCGCTGCTATACGTCATTTCTGTGGAACCCCTGGCATGCAGTATTAGACAAAATACAGGCATAATAGGAATTAAAATTCCCGATGAACAACTCAAAATATGTCTCTACGCAGACGACGTAATACTGACCATTACAGACCCAGAAAACTCGTTACCACAGTTGTTATATGAGATAACGCAATATGGAGAGGTCTCTAATTTTAAAATGAACATCAATAAAACCTCAGCTCTAACCACAAACATAAATAAAACACAGTTACAAAGATTAAGACAAAACTATCAGTTTAACTGGTCAATTACAAAGTTACCATATTTAGGTATTCTGTTAACATCAGACGTAGACAGTTTAATGGAAATTAATTTTATGAATCAATTAAAAGAAATGAATAGACTTTTGAGGGAATGGAGACGCTACGAAATCTCATGGTGGGGCCGGATAAACACGATTAGAGCCTATATAGTCCCAAAATAGATTTACCTGTTCCGTATGATACCTCTCAAGATCTCAATTCATTGGCTAAATATAATACAAAAATGCTTCACAGACTTCATATGGAGGGGCAAGAAACCCAGAATTAATTCATTAACATTAGCGAACAAAACTCATCGGGGGGGCCTGGGGTACCCATTAATAATTAATACCTATCATGCAATTATGACAACACATGCCCTAAATTTACAAGCTATAGATTGCAAAGAACAAGCATGGTACAAAATAGAAGTATACAGAGAGGAGGTTACAAATTTAGAAACATTACTTTGGGCCAACATAAACAAAAGGGTATGCTTACCAGAAACCAAAAGTAAAATTATTTCACAAACAATAAATGAATGGTATATAATAAAAAAAAAATTGGGAATAGCGGATCAAATCCCAGACACTATATCTATAAATATGGTAGAAAATATTATGGAGGATATAAATATGGAAAACTGGTATAAAAATTTCGACATATGTATTAAGGATTTATATAGAAATGATCAGATAGAAGATTACCCGACCATAAAAACAAGATTAGACCTACCATCTAGGGAAATTTTTAGCTATTTACGCATCAAAAGCTTCTTAAAGAAGCACCTGATAAAATACAATGGGGATATAGGAAAATTAACTAGAAAGATCTTAACTAAAGACACCACGAATAAAAAATACTCCACAATAATAGAGCTACTTAATCTCATAAATCAACCAAATATTCCTGTGATCTTCAAAAAATGGGAAAGAGAATTGAATAGCAAAATTGACTTTATTTCATGGTGCAAAGCTTTCCAAAAAATTAAAAAAAATCTCCATTCCCTAAACATATTGGAAAACTTTATAAAAGTCTGCTATAGATGGTACATGGTTCCAAAGAGACTAAACAAAATCTGCCATACTAACCCTCCAAATTGTTGGAGATGCTTTAATTTAGACGGCTCTATGCTACATATATGGTGGAGCTGCCCAAGAATTCAACCAATATGGGAGCTTATATATAATATAATAACACAGATAAGTAATATACAGTTAAACTTTACACCAGAAACTGCCTTACTACATATATATATAATAACGAATTAAACAAAAAAAATTAAATATTAGTCATTCACTGTTTTATGGCTCTAAAGCTGTTGATTGCAAGATTATGGAAAAATACGGATATCCCTGACCTACAACATATAAAAGAACAAATTCTGAACCAACTAGAGATGGAAAAAGGAACAACCTGGTATAACGATAACAAAAAACAAAACCTACTAAGAGAAACATATAACTCTCTCATAACAGACATAACACGAATAGAATAGACGTGGTCCATTGTCATAATGAAATAGAGATTACCCATTCTACATGGGAGATATTAAGATATTTAAATATATGCTGGTTGGTATGAATGTAGATAAACTAACCATAGTTAAGAGACAACAAATATAATTAGCAATAACTTATTTTTTTCAATATTTTCTCTTATAGTCTCTTTTTGTGTATATAGATGAAAAAATTATATGGCTAGGTTATAATTGTATGGTAATGTAATGCATGTTGGATTCATAACAGAATCATGTTTTATTGATTAAGTATAATTGTTAATACTTAATGTTTTGTAAAAATAAGAAAAACTCAATAAAAAGGAATTAAAAAAAAAGGATAATATTCAGGAATTCATTGGGAAGAACTGTGTTATTAGCAATAATCAGCATGGAGTTATGAAACAGGTCATGTCAAACTAACCTAATTGCATTCTATGAAAAAGTAAGTAGAAGTATAGATCAGGGTGTTGCAGTGGATGTGATCTACTTGGATTTTGTCAAGGCACTTGATACGGTTCCTCACAATAGGTTAGTCTTCAAACTAAAATAAATTGGTCTAGATGAATATTCTTGTTCTTGGGTAGAACATTGGCTTAAGGATAGAGTACAACAAGTTGTCATTAATGGTAAATTTTCAAGCTGGACAAAAGTGGTAAGTGGTGTCCTTAAGGGTTCTGTTTTGGGACAGTTTCTATTTAACATATTTATAAATGATCTTGAAATGGGCATTGAAAGCCATGTATCAGTGTTTGCAGATGACACAAAACTTTGTAAAGTAATAAAATGTGAGCAGGATATTGCCTTGCTGAAGAGGGATTTGGATAGATTGGGGGACTGGGCACTAAAATGGCAGATTAAATTTAACGTAGAGAAATGCAAAGTTATGCACTTCGAGGTTAAGAATGCACAAGCAATTTACACCCTAAATGGTAGTGAACTAGGGATAACCACACATGAGAAGGATTTGAGAATTGTTATAGACAACAAATTAGGCAGCAATATGCAATGTCAATCTGCCGTTGCTAAGGCCAGTAAGGTTTTGTCATGTATAAATAGGGGCATAAATTCTCGTGATGAAAATATAATTTTGCCTCTTTATAAATCGCTGGTAAGACCACACCTTGAATATGCTGTGCAATTTTGGGCACCTATTCTAAAGAAAGATATCATGGCACTAGAAAAAGTGCAGAGACGAGCTACAAAATTGATAAAAGGAATGGAGCATTTTAGTTATGAAGAAAGGTTAAAAAATTTTAGTTTGAAAAAACTGCACCTGAGAGGGGATATGATAACATTATACAAATATATTCGGGGCCAGTACAAACCATTATCTGGAAATCTATTCATAAACAGGGCTATACATAGAACACGAGGTCACACATTTAGGCTGGAAGAAATGAGATTTCATCTAAGGCAAAGAAAAGTTTTTTTTTACAGTAAGAGCAATAAGGATATGGAATTCTTTGCCCGAAGAGGTGGTTTTGTCAGAGTCTATACAGATGTTTAAACTGAAATTAGCTAAATACTTGCAAAAACATAACATACAGGGATATAATTTCTAATTAGTGGGGTAATAGCTGGTTGATCCAAGGAGACATATGACTGCTATTTTGGGGTCAAGAAGGAATTTTTTCCTAGTTTGTTGCAAAATTGGAGGCACTTCAGACTGGGTTTTTTGCCTTCTTTTGGCTCAACAGCAAAAACATATGTGAGGAAGGCTGAACTTGATGCTATGTAACAGCTATGTAACTATGTATGAGTTAGATCCATTATGAACAGGTTCTGGCCCCTGTTAAAACAGGATGAACAATTAAAAGACATTATACTGTCAAAGGCATGCTTAGTAGCCAGAAGAGGAAGGAATCTTAAGGATTCCCTTGTACACAATCATTTCTAAAGAACCACAGCACCTACCCACTGGTTATCAAATAGTCTGAAAGGAACCTACAGGTGTGGTAGATGCAAAGCCTGTGATTTATTCAAAAAAAATTGTCCAAAATTTTCAAAAATAGCTCAAACTGTTTGACTTTTGACACTCATTCCTTCTTTAAATGCAGCTCCAAGGGATTACCGTAGTCTATTTGATTACCTGTCAATGCATGATGCTGTATGTGGCGAAAACATTTCGTCCCTTCAGGAGAAGAATATTGGAACATGTAAATTCTGTAAAAACTGTAAGACATATAGAGACTCCAATCTCCAGACATGTTAAGAACTTCCATAATTTAATTTTAATTTTTTCACCTTGTTTATCACAGAGCACTACTTAAGCACAAGATGGGTATTTAGACCCGTCCCTTATTGCTTAATTTTGATTTATATTTTCGTTAGTTGGTTATGACAATTGGGACTGAGAGAGACAGTTATGCTTTTTAAGAGTGAGCTTTAGTTTAGAACATGTATGCTTTTTAGTATGCTTTTAAGGTGTTAACAGGAGTCTTAGGGATTAGCATTGAGGATTACTGAGGGATTTTGGAGAATGTCTTTAGGGTCCACTGCAGGGTGTCTTTTGGGTCCAATCTGGGCTGTTTTAGCTATAGGATATTAAGGGTTACTAAGTTCAAGTTTAAGTGGATTTCCCCGAACCACACAGGAGGTAACCAGCTATCTGTATACTTCACCCGATGGGGTTATTTAAGCACAGATAAAAGGGTTGATTTCATTCTATGAGTGTGGTTGAATCCACGTTATCTTTACTGCATATAATAAGTAACTTTAGCAATCCGTGCACTAGCTACATAGAGACCAGATGTAGCATCATTACAAATAGGCACTATATTGCTTCTTAGTTACAAACCATCTCAAGGTTTATGTCCCTCTCTGAGCCGGCATAGCCACAGAACATTAAGAGTTATTAAACCCCAGTGGATTCCATTTGAACTGTATGAATTAATCAGCCTCATGCACACTTTACCCGATGGGGTTATTCAAACATAGATAAGAAGGCTGACTCTTTTCCACATGGGTGTAGGTCTCAGTGCACGATCCCGAACATTATATACAAACGCACCCTTCACTCAATCACCAATATTACACACATGCATTTAAAAGCTAACACTAAATCCAATCACACCTACACGCAAATGCATACAAACACCAACTCTACACACAAAAGCACACTTGCTCCTAAGTACTACAATCTGTTTGCTATCTGTAGAAATAATTGTATATATACCAAAAAACTAAATTTGTGGGGGGGGGGGGGGGGGGGGGTCGGGGGTGTAAAAGGTTTGTGTCACGGCACAAATTTTTTTAGGGGGGTGGGTTAAAAATAATTGGGAACCCCTGGTATACATACATTGTATCCATCTCCTCTTCTTTAAGGCCATTGGTAATGAGTGTATTTATTTAATTTAATGATCCAACTGGATTCTGCAGCATACATGGTTCTGTTTTTTTTTGTTTTTTTAGCTATATCCCCTTTTGGGGGGTTCCACTCAATACCCATAACCAAAATGGAAAAGGGATCACAGCAATGCGCTAGCCTAAAATGATACGTGACAGATTATTTTCAATCTATTGCGAAAAATAGCTAGATGGCTTTGCCAACATTTATCCTGTGGGCTGCAGCATATATGGCATCCTCTACTAAAGGTCCAATGCACACATTCCCATGGCAAATGAAACTACACCTTGAATATGCTTTGCAATTTTGAGGAACTTGTTCTAAAGAAGGATATTATGGCACTAGAAAAAGTACAGAGGCAGACTACAAAATTGATCAAAGGAATGGAGCAGTTGAATAAAGATAAACAAGTTTAAATTAGTTTGGAAAAATGGCACCTTAGAGGGGATATGATAGCATTATACAAATATATTTGGGGCCAATACAAAACATTCTCTAGAAATTTGTTTATAAATATGACTATACATGGGACACAAGGTTACACATGTAGGCTAGAAAAAAAAAAGATTTAGTCTAAGGCAAAGGAAAGGGTTTTTATAGTAAGAACAAGGATGTGGAATTCTCTGTCTGAAGAGTTGGTTTCATCAGAGTTTATACAGATGTTTAAAGAGCAATTGAATAAATACTTGCAAAAACAAAATATACATGGATATAATATTTAATTAGTGGGGTAATCGCTTCTTGATCCAAGGAGATATCTGACTGCCATTCTGGGGTCAAGAAGAAATTTTTTCATAGTGTATTGCAAAATTGGATGCGCTTCAAACTTTTTTTTTTTATTTCCTTTGTTTGGATCAACAGCAAAAACAAATGTGAGAAAGGCTGAACTTGATGGACGCATGTCTCTTTTCAGCTATGTAACCATGAGACATGTAAGACAAAGAGTACCTCCACAATGAACATTCCCAATTTTGATAACACCAAGAGATAGGAATTTTTATTTAATTAATTTAGAATCTTTTAAAAATTCCTACTTCTTTTAAAAGTAACCCTAGGGCTTTCAAGAATACTAAAACCAAGCCAGGAATCAAGTTTTAAAATGCTTAAGAAGGATATCAATAATCTTATCAAAACAACAATTAAAGCATGTCACATATCGGACATATATAGTAGATATACTATACTACACATATGTAGTAGATTCCTAGTACTAATATGATACCTGGATTTGATTCCCCTCTGGGATGATACCAACAGGCCCAAAAATGTGAGTGAATGACCACTGACTGAAAAAACATCAGTATCCTCTACCCCAGGTGGGTGTATTATGTAATTTCTATTCATCTCACTTGCCCTAGTATATGCTTGCTTTATGGATGTTGGAGGATAATCTTTATCAAAAAAAGCACTGTTTAAGGGTAAATGCGTGTGAGAACAGTTTTCCTGGCAAACAAAATGTTCACTTTATGCACATCACAGATCAAATTATCCAGGAAAATCCTATTTCGCTGGTACCTTGTGCCCGCCAGATTGAAACATATGGGACGGTACTCGTCCAGCACATGTTGGAGATGCCTGACGCAGTCTTGCACAATATACCATATGTGGTGGACGTGTCTTAAGCTTAAACCGTATTGGGACAAGGTTGCAGCACTAATTTTGAATTCTACACAGGTAAACGTACCAAAAGACCCAGAGATATATTTGCTGCAACTCATCCCAAATGATATGCCAAAATACAAACAATACTTGATCTACCACATTCTCATAGCAGCCCTAACCACCTTTAGCAAAGCCTGGTTGGAGAATAACACCCCCAATATTACAACATGCACCCAGATTGTCAATACGTCAAAGCTATATGAAGTCATGGCCAGGAAAGCCAAACCACTCAAACATTTTTGTAAAGAGGCTTGGGACCTTTGGACTCCCACGTCTATTCTACCCTAAGATAGCCACTCAATGGTGCATGAGGTACTGATACCACATTCTTGAACATCACATTATACATCGACCGAGTCCGGCAGCTGCGCCCATCAAATTGCTGTGTCTATCAACTGCTGGGAATGGGATGTTGGCATAGACGTGAAATGATCACTACATTTAAGTGTTGGCTGAAACGGCAAACTGATATGCCCAAGCAGACTTCTCCAGGACGGGCATTGACAACATAGGTCTGAGGCCCCATCCTAACAACCTGGAGAACAGACCCGGAGCACTCATGCCACCCCACCCACCCAAAAAAGTGAATCCACTAATGTCTGACAAATATGATCTACGGAGATTGCATCGCCCCCAGGACCACCAGGGTCACACATCATGAGGTAGGTGGGATAGCTCTCAACGGTGTGCCATAGCCTATACCACCAAGTCACATTGGTTAGTAAACCACTCCTTCATGATCACCAGAGGCAGCGTAGGTATGGATAGACCAGGTTGCAGGGAGATTGTGGTGTGTCAACCCAGATTACTGAGTGAAAATAACAAATAAGCATAAGCTATGCCGTTAAAGAATGCACACATGTTACATAGCGCACTCCTCCCTCGCCCCCTCCCTCCCACCTGTCCTTCCCACTTACCCATTTTGTTCACCCCCCAGTTACTCCCTCTGGACCTAATCCACTAAAATGGGTGCACATTGTACCAGCATACTAAACTTTATTGTGTACTAATATGCAATGTGTCAATGTTGTACAAGAATCCACTGTATACCTTCCTTATATGATGAAGACCAACATTGTAATGCAACAAGCTTGGTAAAAATGCTGTTACTCTTTTGTACAACCTTGCTGTATATATATATATATATATATATATATATATATATATATATATATATGTTAACAACAATCCCAAAAGTTAAAGATAATGTTTATAACACTAAATGCATCACTTCAACCAATAATCTTTTTTTGGATCACAGCTATGCGTTAGTCAACAACCCAAAAAGTTACAATCACCAGAGCCATGAATCTTAAAAATACATTGGCTTCCATGAGATTAAGACCTAGTTTAACACCTTAAGGACACATGACATGTGTGACATGTCATGATTCCCTTTTATTCCAGAAGTTTGGGCCTTAGGGGTTAAGTAAAGATAATGTTTATAACACTAGATGCATCACTTCAACAGTAATCTTTTGGGATCACAGCTATGCGCTAGTCTAAAATGATACGTGACAGATGATTTTCTATCATTGCGCAAAATAGCTAGGTGGCGTTCCCAACATACTGCAACCCACATGAACATCTCTGTAAATAAACTATGAAAGAAGTATTGCAATTTATCCTGTGACCAGTTTTAAATGTGGAAACACCAGGTGTATAACCTGACAATATTATAAACATGGCAGTATCATATTTATTTCCCAAAGCAATGGCTCTTAATTCCACATGCAATGAAGATTCACATGTGAAAGTACATATGTTGTATAATTGCTGAAATGCCCTTGGGTGACTCAGTATGTTGGACAAACATTGAGATCCCTTGAAGTCCTGGTTTAGGGTACATAGAAGTTTGGTGATAAGTGTTAAGTCCACACATCCCTGTCTTGGCACTTTTAGCACATGCATAATTTGGACTCCAAAGGATTGGAGGTTCTACTTATTGATGGTGTGGAGGGAGAGGATTCTGGTACCCAACATAAAATTAGGAGATTGCTGAGCATAATAACCTAACTAAAGGATTAAATTAAGAATTATATAATATAATGTCTTGCAACTCAATTTAACTACCTGTTGATAAGATTTTTGGGGGTCTTTTGTTTTGTTTTCTTTATAAATCTTTTTTTAATGAAAGTGAAAATAAGAGCAATAAAGAAATACAAAATTATTGATTCAATTTGTTCAGTGTAATTATTTTTAAAACACAATATATTTATATATATTGATTATGGTTCTTTCACTTTGATTTTAATTTGTTCATTTGATACTTCACTTGTATGTTGGTTTCCTTTTAATATTTTCTCTTCTCTTGTGGCTATTTTTCTTTAAGAAACCCAATTTCTTTTTAATTGGGAGATGGATCGTTTCTTATAAGGATACTTCCAGGAAAGTCGCCTTTAGAATGATTTGGTCTTGAGAAAGTCGATGACATGGACGAAACATGTAGACCAGGAGAACAGGCCATTCTTTTTACGGTTATTAAACTGAGCTATTTTACTTCTTATAAGCCCTACAATGTGGAATAAACGTGTTTATTCAGCTGGGATTTATTACACCTACAACAGTTGAAAAGCAGCCCAGGTGGGAGGCAGACAGCAGTGCCTGTTTCTATTTTGCTTAACTACATATTCTCAGTTGATCAGACCCGATCATAAGTGCAGTCTTAGATTCTATTACACCCACAGAAGTGTGTGCCTCATTCTGCCACATGGTGGTGTGTACCTATATCAGACCAGTCCAGCTTCTTATAAGCCTGCAAACAGTAACAAAGTATACCGCAGTATACACATATTGAGGGCATCCAACTTTAGCTTATTTCATGTTGATACCCATTTACCAACTTATACTATATTTTTTTATTTCTGCCCGCTCGCAACACTGTTTGCTAACTTCGCTACATTTTGCATGCGGATTCTTTTTTACCTTTGTAGGACAAGTTGTTTTTAAATGCTTATTATTAAAGGACCACTATAGTGGCAGGAAAACAAACCCGTTTTCCTGGCACTATAGAGTCTTTAGGTCCCCCCCAACCTCAGGATCCCACTCCCGCTGGGCTGAAGGGGCTAAACCCCTTCAGCCATTTACCTTTCTCCAGCGCCGGGAACTCTCCTCCTCCTGCCGACGTCAGATCCGAACCTGCACAACCACATAAACAAAGTTCCAAAAAAAACCAAAATAATTTAGAAAAGGTTTGTGCAGGGTTTCACAAATGCTGCCACGGTGATAGAGTGGTTTTCAAAGCCACAGAGTTGCACTTCTCACGTCCTGCACAACAGTATAAAAGATTTTTCTTTTTCAAAAAAACTAATAATAAAACCAAGCAAGCAAACTGATGTGCTTAAAGATAATAAATAATGCTGCGGTTTTCACCATGAGCAGCACTTTTCACACCATCTACTAAAAAGTGCCCAGATTTGGCATCCTAAGTAGGGAAAACCCACATCAGGATACCAAATTAGGAAATCTATCTACTTGATAGTTGAAAGAGGAAAAGTAAGAAAAGACTGTGGCAGAAATGCCTCTGCCTTGTGATCTTGGAGGGGCCTGCTTGCCAGACTCCTGCCAAAGGTCTATGGGCCCCTTAAAAACTATGTGAACAGATTTGGTTCATGGGATTTTATAATTGGTTCAGGAACCGAACAGGCGCACAAACCAAAGACCACCCGGGAGCTTTTTAAGCCTAATTGACAGTTTGTAACACTTTCTACCACAGTTTTCTAAGTGTTCGCATGAACGACCATGAACATAAGCGGCCATCTTGTCCCCGCGAACGCAGGTAGTGGTGTTTGGTAGTTGAGTTTATGGAACTGTTTTCGGACACTGAAACTCCCAAACACCGCTGGACTTCCAGGATCGCCTGCGTTCGGTTCTACACAACTTAGAAGGGCACTGTTCGGTGGAACCGTTCCACGAATAAGATGAACAAGCTCCAGGGTAAGAACATTGACTATGTTCGGTAGTTTGTTCAGTTTTTAAACTACCGAACTAGATCTCCCTGATTCTCTGGAACTGTTTTGGGCATGGGACCATGCGTGCGGTCGGTCAAATTATGACTTCCAGGAAATTCCATAACCCCTGAACCGATCTGGGTGATTTTTTAATATGTTGGTCAGCCAGATCGGGGCTATCAAGGGATGTAACTTTTGTGGGTGTTGTGTGTTTAACCCCTTAAGGACCAAACTTCTGGAATAAAAGGGAATCATGACAAGTCACACATGTCATGTGTCCTTAAGGGGTTAAAGGTATTTGTTTTGTTTTTTGTAAAAATTTATGTTTTCTGTGCCTGGAGATAACTGAGTTTAATACAGTGCCTGACTCAATTATCTCCCAGGCACAGAGGAGGGATTATCTTGTTTTATGTGGGAGTGTCCTGGACCTGAGAGCCAATGTAATTGTGTGTATGTTTTTACTGCAGTCTACTCTCAGGTCCAGGTGAAGTGCCCCTTGTATGGGGACCTTCACATAAGGCCAGTTGTGGCTGCCAATAAATGTGTTCCTGCTTACCCTCAACATAGAGTCTCATCTCATGTGTGGGGGAAACAGATTTATCTACTCTGGGGATTGCTATATCACTATACTCCCCTGGGATTATAATCACTTGTTCTTTTAAGAGCATATTGCTACACTCTCTTGGACAGTGCCTCCTGTCTCCTGATAGCACGTTTGGTTTCTTCACCGTGAAGCGCGAAGACGTCAAACGTGATGTGGCAAAACCAACCTCGCCACTGGGCATTGGAGAAGCCGGTTTGCCCGCCTCCTGCCTGCTGACTATGGCCCCTTGGAGATTTGGCCCTTTAAATACAGTATTTGGGCATATTGTATTTTATTATGCTGCTGCTGGCCCTTTAAGAACCATCTGGGGACATACTGTGACTTTTGGGAACAATGCCCCTTTAAGAATATGGCCCCTGGAAAATATTGCCTGTTAAAGACTATTTTAGCAGATTGGATTTTAAAAGACTTGCTGCCCCTTTAAATTGTATTGGAGCAGTTCTGCAGCTTTAAATCGGCACTTCGGATGCAGCCGAAGTAGTCGAAGTGGCCGCCATTCGACAAAGGAACACGTGGCGGCGGCCATCTTTCATTCGAACGAGGTCAGCGGTATGTGTAGCCAAATCCATGGAACTAAAATCGGCTACACATTTCAACGAACACCGCTGACCCTTACCTTCTCCTACACTCCGTTTTCAGCTGCAGAGACTAAGTCCTGTTCGGCAGTTTGAACTCACTGCTATACTAAGCTAAATTCACGAACGGCCCCGTTCGTGCATTCAAATGGGACTTAGTCATTTTTCTGTGTAAAATAGTCATGAAGGACTCCCAGCTAACTTTTGATCTACTGGATGGATTTGTCTGATTTTTTAGAGTGTTTATGTTTAAAGTGTGCTGATTCTGAATATGTAATTCTTATGAAGATGTATATTTATGGATGTATATTTTTAAAGTTATAGTACATGTATAAAAACTGTATTTTTCCTGCTTGTGATAATTATGTTAACTAGTGATGTCCCGAACAGTTCGCCGGCGAACATAGCGTGTTTGCAGTCGTGAGGTGGGAGGTGGGAGGGTCTGGGAGGGAGGGTCTGCTGCTGATTGGCTGGAATGTGTCTGCTGACTGTGAGGTACAGGGTCAAAGTTTACTCAATGATTACGAATATGGGGCGGACCAAACATCACGCTATGTTCGCCAGCGAACTGTTCGGGACATCACTAATGTTAACCCATTGTGTACCATAATTATATCACAGGCAGAGGGGATGATTTTGTGTATAATTGCTGGGAGTGTTTTCTGTAATGTACGTGTTATTGGTTGTTCTGTGAAACCCTGTGAGCAGTACTATGTTTGTGGATTGTAAATAAAAGAGGCTGTGCCAGTACAGTCAGTTCTGCTTGACCTCAAAACGAAGTGTCGTCCCGTTATTGGGGGAATTGGATTGTATGCTGATTGCCAGGAGTGTAAGCTGATTGTATGCTTTTCCTGTTCAGCTGTTTACAGCATTCATATGCTTGAGAGCATTCGTATGCTTCTCCGGATCGGTGGTTGTGGTGTCTGCTGCAGTGCTTGGAGTCCTCAGGAAGCGCTAGGAGCATCCTTGAACGGAGGTACCCAGTCGGGGTGCCAGGTGATCCATTACACGTGATGAATGCGAATTAGGCATTCATGAACTCGGAAGTCCTTCTGGTGGCTGTCTGAGGAACTGCCACTGGGGGTGTTCCTAGCTTCCTAGCTTCTCAGAAAATACTGTGTTTACATGAGAAAGGCTGCAGGGAGCTATTGTTCTCACCTGAACAACCTCATTAAGCTGAAGTTGTTCAGGTGACAATAGTGTCCCTTTAATGTTTTTTTTTTTTTTTTTTACTTTACTGGGAGTTCCAGTCACCTAAAGCTATAAAGGAATCTATCCACTATTTGTTGGTATTTTAACCTAACCTAACCAGCTGTGAAGCACATATTGTGAAGCACTTATTAGAACAAAGGTATTTCTGCTCGACATCCTTCTTTATAATATATCTCTCTCTTCCTGTTAATGCCAATATCATCCCATGACATGAACAAAAATGTATTTGCGCATGTAAAACGCCTTTATCTTGTAGACACTGTTTTGCCGTTTCTCTGTCTTTAAGCATTGTCGATAAATCAGGAATTTCCTTTACCTAATGGAAATGGGTTATAAGAACATAACTGAACCAACTATGTTAATTATACGAGAACAACTGATGGACTTTAACCATTGTAGAATGTTTGATTGCATTAACAGTTCAACTGTTCTAAAATATATATATTTTTAGATATGTTTCTGGATTTTTCTGTTATATTGTTTTAGTGTTATATATATATATATATATATATATATATATATATATAGTTAGTTTCAGTGTTCAATTTAGGTCTAACTTATAGAAACTATACTTCCTGCAATAGTAAAACTAAAGTATCAAGTTACAGAGGGCTGTGTATCCTCTACAAACTGCTCATTTGGTTTTACCACATAATAGATTTTGACTTCTGCGTACATTCAACCTACAGTGGCGTTCACTTTTATAGTTTATGATGGGTTTTTAACCTGCCAGATTACTTGATATACAAGAGGCAGCATCTAGAGCAGGGTTGATTAAAAACAAAGTGAAACATGAGAATTGGAGATTCTTAGTAGAAACACAGCTGGGATCAAACATGTTCATATAACAAAATTAATAATAACAAATCTATAGTCAGACATCCACAGAAAGAACGGCTAAACTAAAGGATTGCACCTTTGCATGTATAAACTTGCACCCGCCTAAAAAAAGATCTAAAATGCAAATGACTTTGAGTCTGGCATCAGCAGTACAGAATTTTGTGGGAGAGAATGAAAGTTGCGGAAGTTATATGATTCTAATTCCACCAGGCGAACATGCGTTTTGACCCCAAGAGCTGACATCCAACCGCACCCACCCACTCACCCACAGCAGCCTCCACACAGGACAGTGCAGGATTCAGGGCGGAAGAGGGATTCTAACTTCGTGAGTCTCTGCCCTTTAGAAGAGGCGGGGAAATGGGCTGTTCCTCAGCTCCTTCGCCAATTCAGATTCACGGGTGGTGGCAACATGATGCTCTGTGATGTCGGTGACTTTGATACAAGGGGAGGGCACTGACAAGAAATGGGCTGGGAAGTCTATGACCAGGATCTGCTACGAACAGCAAACCAAGAGTGGAGATGAGTAAAAAAAAAAAATAAAAAAAAAAAAACAGCTATGATAAGTAGACTACAATAGGGTCTATAAATTATCAAATATTTTAGTACTCAGGGATATTGCAGAACATGCAATTGTACGTTCTGTAATAGATTTTATGTGGCATACATATATTTATTTTATTTTCAAATATCAATCCATATATCTGTCACATAAGCAATGTACGGATGTATTATGTGTTACATTTATATAATGCTTAAAGGAACACCCTTTCTGTGTAGTAAAAAGGTGTTTAAACTTACCTTTTCTCCCACACCGTGCCAGTCTCACCACTGCATTTCCATGGCTGAAATCATAAAATACGATTAGCTCAGCCAATTGAATGTTTTCCCATTCCACGCTGTGCCTATCATCATCTCAGCATAGAAATGCGGTGAATAAATGCATCTCTATGGGGAACGTTGAGCGCCTCATAGCAATGTGTGGATACATTGAATGCTAGTGCTGCATAATGTGCAGCACTGACCTAGGAAGCACCTTTTGTAGCCATCTGATGGATTGCCACTGGAGGTTTTCCAGTTTACCTTAAAAAATCTGCAGGGACATGCTATAGACACAAGAACAACTTCAATAAGCTGTAGTGGTTCTGGTAAGCATATTGTTCCTTTAAATGAACAATATAGCATTAGGGATACAAACGTATTCCTAACACTAGAGTGATATTATAACTTTATTTAGATTATTACTCCCCCTATGTATTCATAAATGTCCTTTCTTTCATTCACTTGGTTGGCATCTTGCCCAACCATCACTAATGATGATCTCTGCCAATCCAATTCTTCCCCATAGGGAAACATTTGTAGGCTTGTGCACTAGCATCACTATGAGGAGCATTCAGCCTCCATGCTCTGCATGGAGACGACACATTTTGGTTCTGCAATTCTTGCAGAGCAGCATTCAGAAAGACCTTATTGTGTATTTCTGAATGATAAAAGGCAGCAATGTAAATATAAATGGCAAAAGACAGCAATGTTCTCATAAAAAGCAGTATGGTGATCCTGCAGGGACAGGCTATTTGCCGCAGAAGCACTACATTTAGCTGGTTCTGGTGTCTAAGAGTGCCACCTTTGAATTCACTAATGAGAAAGTCTCTTTCATTACTAAAATTTCTGCACATCCCAATAGTTAGCTAAATGTTTCCCTATTTTACAAAAATTCTTAGTTGTTTTAATTTGTAATTAATAAGGCATGCTTGGCTGTCTTGGCATGGCATGTTCATTTAATTAACCCATGCAGTGCATGATAGCACCTGTGGCCTTACAGGGTGGCAAAGTTTCCCTAAATGCAGAAGTGCAGCGGAGGTATATTTGTTTCTTTCACCTACCTTCAATGCATTATTCATTTCAGGAAATTCTTCAATAGTATTTACTTTGGTGAACTGACAAGGAACTTCTAGAGCAAGCACGTCAAACTTGCCACCCACGGGCCGCATAACGGATATATTTGCGGCCCACCTGCCCTGGGTCCAGTGGTGTATTTAGGATTTGTACTGCCCTAGGCAGGACGGTGCTCGGGCACCCCCCCCCCTCACCTCCCCCCTAATTTAAATTTCCCCCACCCCTTCCTGTCAAGGCCGCACTTTGACTGACAGACGCTCACTCACTGACAGACGCACACTCTCATATACACTGACAAACAATTACATACACACACACACTATTACTTGGACACACACTGACAGACACACACACTCACTGACAGATGCACGCACTCACTGACAGATGCACTCTCTAACTGACAGACGCACGCACTCACTGACAGACGCACACTCTCACTGACAGACGCACACTCTCACTGACCGACACATACACACTCACTGACCGACACATACAAACTCACTGGCCGACACACACATAAACACTTACAGACACACACACACATTCACTTACAGACACTTGCAGACATACTTACAGACACAAACACATACAGACAATTACAGAAACATGCACACATACAATTACAGACACACATACACATTCACTCACAGACACACACACACACACACATTCACTTAGACATACACACTCACAGACACACACACACAGACATTTCCTCCAACACTCACAAACTAATATTTATTTTATTTTATTTTAAATACACCCAGACTCCCTGGAAGAGAGATTGTTACCTGCAGTTTAGTAGGACTGCTGGTCGGGCAGGCAGGGGGCGCACAGGCTAAGTAGGAGGCACTTACTAAAGCCGAGAGCCGGTATGATGTCATATTCCAGCTCCCGGCTTCATTAAGCGGCGCGGAGGGAGCTGAGCAGGAAGAGCTCAGGTAAGTATGCTCCCTCACTGCCCGCTGCCAGCCTCTGGGGGGGTTCAAAAGTGGCCAGCCGGCCAGCTCTTGAGCCCCCCAGGACACGAGGCAAGCAAGGGATCTGCCTGGGCGTTTGGGGACGGCTTTTTTTGCCGCCCCCTGCAAAGTGCTGTCCAAAGCAGATGCCTTGTTTGCCTCACGATACACACGTCCCTGCCTGGGTCCACTTTGTGGTTTGACTGTGACCAGCTGCAAGACAGGAAAAATATTTCCTGTATGATTCTTGTCTTCCCTCCCTTGGCCGATCGTGTGCTCCTGCAGGCCAGTCACTCCTGCTTCCCTCCTACTCACAGTGCCAGGGGAGTACTGGCGTGCTTGAGCAAAGAAAAGCAGGTCTGGAACTGGAGGACAGGCAGCTCATCTTAAGGTAGGGGAATAGGGGCTTTGGGGACCTTCCTGTGCAGTGTATTAAATTGGGGAGGAGGGCATTGTATTAATTTGAGGGGGTGGGGGGCAGTGCATTAAATGGGGGAGGGAGTGGGCAGTGTATTAATTTTAGGGAGGGGGCACTGAATTAATTTGGGAGAGGTAGTGGGCCGGCATATTAAATTGGGGAGTGGGGGCAGTGAATTAGAGTGGTGGGAGGGGAAGGCAGTGTATTAGAGTGGTGGGAGGAGGCAGTGTGATAAGTTGGGGGGAGGGCAGTGTATTAATTTGGGGAAGGGAGAGGGGGCAGTGTGTTAGAGTGGTGGGAGGGGGCAGTGTGCTAGAGTGGGGGAAAGGGGGTCAGTGTGCTACAGTGGGGGAAAGGTGGTCAGTGTGTTAAATTGGGGGGAGGGCAGTGTATTCATTTGGGGAAGGGAGGGGCAGTGTATTAGAGTGTTGGGAGGCGGGCAGCATGTTAAATTGGGGGAGGGCAGTGTATTAAATTGGGGGGAGGGCAGCAGTGTATTAAACTGAGGGAGGGCAGTGTATTATATTAGAGTGCTGGGAGAAAGGGCAATGTATTCAACTAGAGTGGACGAAGGAGGGGCAGTTTATTAGATTAAGGGGCAGTGTATTAGATTGGGTGGAGGGGGCAGTGTATTAGAGTGGAGGGAGGGGGGCAGTGTATTGGATTTGGGGACAATGTATTGGATTTGTGGGCAGTGTATTAGAAGGCGGGGAGGTGGCAGTGTGTTAGATTGAGTCTGCAGTGAGGCGCTGAACGCTGACCATGGAGATGCTGATTGGCCGTACAGCTTTTTGCTACACATGCACAGTAGCCTCTCAATGATATCCTATGGGAAAGCATTGGATTGTCTGAGATCATCAGGTTTAACCCCTTAAAACCGGAGGGCGTACTATTACGCCCTATTCTAAGCGGTTCTAAACGCCGCAGGGCGTAATAGTACGCCCTCCGTTTTTTTTTTTACTTACCCGGTCGCCGGCGATCCCACGCTGGCAATCGCGGTTGGGGGGACTCCCAATCCCCTGCGGCAGATCCTTCCTCCTGCGCCCCCCCCACCCCCCGGCCATGTGAGAGTGAGGTCCTTGCGAGGACCTCACAATCACATGGCCGGGTTAGCTGGCTACTGCATTGCCAGCAGGGGGACTGCCTGTAATGACAGTTAGTGCCCCTGCTGGCTGGAAATAAAATAAAAATGAAGTAAAAATAAGTGTAAAAAAAAAATTATATACTTAAATCATATATATTATATATATATGATCTAAGTATATATACACACATACACTGTCTAGGTGTATTTTACTATTAATATATATATAATTATATATATATATATATATATATATATATATTAATATAAAATTACACATAGACTGATACTGATTAAATATATATATATATATATATAATTATTGCTATATGTAATATATAAAAAAATGTAAATATGTTAAAAAATAAAATAAAAAAAATAATTAAAAATAAATAATTAAAAAATATATAGATGTGTGCTATTTCGTTCTAACTGTATTGTGATATTAATATATATATATTTATATCAAAATACACGTAGAACGAAATAATATATATATCTATATACATAAATATATACGTATATATATCACTATATATATACGTATACATAAATAAAAATATTGAAAAAAATTTTATATATATATATATATATATAAACATATATATACACATATGTATATATATACATATATTATTTCTACATATATATTTATGTAATATTTTTACATAATTAGGTATCTTAATTAATTACAATTAGCGGGACCTGCCTGACAACCCATGCCGAAAGTATAGGGAATTTAATTTGCTAGCACTATATTTAACCCTATAACTTTCCAAGACACCATAAAACCTGTACATGGGGGGTACTGTTTTACCCGGGAGACTTCACTGAACACAAATATTAGTGTTTCAAAACAGTAAAATGTATTACAACGATGAGATCGCCAGTAAAAGTGAAGTTTTTTGCATTTTTCACGCACAAACAGCACTTACACGGACAATATTATTGCTGTGATACTTTTTACTGTTTTGAAACACAAATATTCGTGTTCAGCGAAGTCTCCCGAGTACAACAGTACCCGTCATGTACAGGTTTTATGGTGTTTTCAAAAGTTACAGCGTCAAATATAAGGTTTGTGTTTCATTTTCTTCACATTAAAATTCGCCAGATTGGTTACGTTGCCTTTGAGACCCTATGGTAGTCCAAGAATGAAAATTACCCCTATGATGGCATACCATTTGCAATAGTAGACAACCCAAGGTATTGCAAATGGGGTATGTCCAGTCTTTTTTAGTAGCCACTTAGTCACAAACAGATTAGTAATCTATAGGATACAATATTGGTCCCAAAAGCAGTCAGATAGCCGAACTCTGTGCAGTATATAAGACCGTTCAAATGGCAATAGAATATGGTATCACAGAATTTGTTATCTTAACTGATTCCAACTATGTTCGCAACAGTTTTGTCGAATATCTGCCTAGCTGGAAACTTAACCAAATGCTGAAAAGCAATAACAAACCTGTTAAACATGGGAAATTGTTTTCTAAAATCGATGAACTGGTTAAGGAAAATGGTTTAACCATATATTGGAAGAAAACCAAAGGCCATTCTAAAATAGAAGGTATTGACAAGGATGGTAATGACTTAGCCGATTCACTGGCAAAACAAGCAGCCATCAATCGTGAAACCCTAAACATTGATGATCTTATGGGTTCAATTCATGTTGAAGCCATCACTAGATGACAAGCTAGAGATAATGCCGATAAATGTCGTGCAATGGAGTCAAGAAGCTCCTAGTGAGGACCTGATTACCAGTTATAAGAACGATCCCGTCATGGGATCATATAGAAGACCCTACTGCCAATCCCATCACAGATGATGATTGCAAAGATAATGAAGATTTACGAATCTTGATGAGATATAAAGTCCAATTTAGTATCATGGATGGGTTGCTGGTCAGAACTTCTAAACATGGTATTCAACAATGGGTAGTCCGAACTGTATACCGAGGGTTAATGCTCCAACACACACATGATGCACCTACATCTGGGCATCGTGGTGATAAGATCACATATAAGATATTGCGTGATTATGCATATTGGCCACACATGTTAAGAGATGTTAAGGCATACTGTCAGGGATGCTTGATTTGTCCGCAATATCAACCCCATGGTCCAACCCATCGTGCACCACTTCAGAAGAGGGGGGTGTCATTACCCTGGTCTGATATTCAAATTGACTTTATAGGTCCTGTAACAAGATCTTCAAGAGGTAACAAATACATGTTAACCGTTACATGTATGTACACAAAGTGGATAGAGTGTTTGCCTTGTAAAGAGAACACGAGTACCGTGTGCGCCACTTTGTTGATTAACCATGTCTTTTCCAGGTTCGGTCTGCCTCAAAGAATTGAGTCAGACAGAGGTAGTCATTTTACCAGCGAAGTAGTGGCTAGGATGTGGAACATTCTAGGTGTTAAACAAAAGCTACATATTGCATACCGCGCTGCGATATAACCAGTCTATTGTTAATATTCTGAAGAAGTATGTTAAGGAGTCTGGTAAAGACTGGGACATTAAATTGCCCCTAGTTTTAATGGTGATTAGAGCTACACCTAGCACTGCTACCAAATTGTCACCTTTTGAATTGATGACAGGACGAAAGATGGTTTTACCACAGCATTTACTATATCGTACTTCGGATCATAACTTGATCAATGCTGCCACTACGCATCAGTATATCGAAGATTTGCGCAAGCATTTACAGCATGCGTTTGCTTTTGCCCAAAAGAATCTAGAAAAAGCAGCAACAGGGGTTAAGACCTATTACGATTTAAAAAACACGAAAAAGGAATATGAGATAACAGATCAAGTCGATCTGTATAACTTTGCGCAAAATCAAGTCAAGGAAAATACATTTTTACCTTCTTGGAAAGGGCCATATGTCATCATTGACAAAATTTCCCCAGTAGCGTACAAGATAAAAATTCACATTAACCGGTTGCGTGCTTGTCATCCTAAATCTCAATTAAGGATTATAGGTGTGGATTCGGATGCAGAAGGGTGAACAACTAACCTGGATGAATGTTTGATTCACGTGGTATCGTATGATGTGAAATGTTGTGATGTGCCATGATCTCATGTACGTTCATGTCATTAACCATTTCCTTGCCATCCAATATCTACATTTTCTGAGCAGGTTACTAGCTTGTTTAACTGCTATAGGCATATTGCTGAGGAGTCAGTAATAAATGTAGTGAGGGATGAAGTTATAAAAATAGAATTAGAAAGAATACATATGTTGATGAATCGTAATAATGCGTGTCCTAGGCCAAGTTACATAGTTACATAGCTGAAAAGAGACTTGCGTCCATCAAGTTCAGCCTTCCTCACATATGTTTTTTGCTGTTGATCCAAAAGAAGGCAAAAAACCCAGTTTTAAGCACTTACAATTTTTCAACAAGCTAGGAAAAAAATTCCTTCTTGTCCCCAGAATGGCAGTCAGATTTATCCTTGGATCAAGCAGTTATTACCCTACATTGAAAGATTATATCCTTGAATATTCTGTTTTTGCAAGTATGCATCTAGTAGCTGTTTGAACATCTGTATGGACTCTGATAGAACCACTTCTTCAGGCAGAGAATTCCACATCCTGATTGTTCTTACAGTAAAAAAAACTTTCCTTTGCCTTAGACTAAATCTTCTCTCTTCTAGTCTAAACGCATGACCTCGTGTCCTATGTAAAGTCCGGTTTGTGAATAGATTTCCACAAGTGATGTCACACTGTTATAAGTTTGTATGCTTAACAAACCTTGAATCATAAGTAGATAAGTATGAAACGAGTTCCTGACCCGTGACTGTCGAAAGATGTCCAAGAAGGATGTAGCGTGTTTCTGGATCGTACTGCTCCTATGCCAAGAGCTACGGACCGACCCGATCGCAGAGATGGGACCATCCTCTGGCATCCTGATTCAAGAGACACCAGGGTTCATCTTGACAGAGAAGAGGATCCTGACCCGACGTGTGTTCGTCAGCTTGGACCCCAAGATTTCCATCGAGAAGGCATACAACATTTCATCGATGCAGCTTCCTGAGTTACAGACTTGGTACCAGATGCACCTCCAAAGAGCACAGGACCGTCTTGAAGCAAGCCCGGAAACCATTTGCATTTAAAAGCAGGCCCATAGCATTGCGTCATTATACCAGCCCCATCTTATAACACTATATTCTTGTTCACAAAAGGGTAACTATGCATTTTAAAAGTACCTTTCAAGAATGTATTATCATTTTTAGATACAACTGATATATACCCATTCCCAGGGCAATATGTATCACCAGTATTTACACAGGGTGATACCGCACACAATGCCCTGATATATACCCCATGCACAGGGCAATATATAGACCCCAGTATGTACACAAGGTTATATGAATTGCCTTGTGCATGGGTATATATCAGGGCAGTGTGTGAGACATAACCCTTTGTATATAGTGGGGGCATTTATTAAATTACCCGAGCACACAGATTGCACTCTCAGGACTTGCTACAGCAACCAGGACTTACCCAAGCACTGAGATTGCACTCACATGACTTGCCCTAGCACTGAGATTGCACTCACAAGACTTGTCCCAGTATCCACCCCAGCACCCAGGACTTACCTCAACACTGAGATTGTACTCATGGTACTTGCTCCAGCACCCAGGACTTACCCCTGGATTTAGATTGCACTTACAGGACTTGCCCCAGGACTTCAAACAGCCTCTTGCATGTACCATTTCCAGTGGCAACAAAGACATTACATTGGCCGCGAGAGTGCTCTCTCACACTCATGGTGACGCATCTGTCTCCCGCCATGGCTAAATTCTTAAAGGCTGCATCACACAGCTGCCCCAGGGCACTCAGGTGTTCCACAATATTACAAGCTGGAGTCTTTACTGGTATCATTTTTGTTATAACAAGTGTGACGCTTGAACCGTCTAAGTATAGTGGGAACTGCATGTGATGTACTGGGGTGTCTGGATGCAATGGGGACTGCATATTGGGCTGTCTGTGTGAAAATGGTTACAGTTTGTGTGTGAAATACTTGGCTGTCTGAGTGTAATGGGGACTGCATGTGATAGGAATAGTTTGTGTGTGATGATATTAGGCCTTGTACATGTGATGGAAACTGTGTGTTAGCACTGAGCTGGCTCTGTGTGATGAGAATGTGTGTGATCATTTTGTGCTGTCAATGTGTGATGTTTTTTTGCTGGCTGTGTACGGTGCTACTGTGTTTATCTTAGCAATAACCTGATGAGTAGATAGAATAATGTACCGTATATACTCGAGTATAAGCCGAGTTTTTCAGCACATTTTTTGTGCTGAAAAACCCCAACTCGGCTTATACTCGAGTCAATGTCTGTATTATGGCAATTTACATTGCCATAATACAGACAGGGGGCTGTGTGCGTTTACTTACCTCTCCTGCAACTCCTGTCTGCTCCCTTCTCCTCCGCGCCGGTCCGTTCAGCACCTCTGTCAGCTCCCAGTGTAAGTCTTGCGAGAGCCGCGGGGTCATAGTGCGGCTCTCGCGAGACTTACACTGTGAGCTGGCAGAGGGAGCTGCACGGACCGGCGCGGAGGAGGAGGGAGCTGACAGGAGCTGCAGGAGAGGTAAGTAAACTCTCTGCCAGCCCCCCTCCTACACAGTGCCCATCCACTGGACCACCAGGGAGTGAGAGCCCCCCTCCCTGCCATGTATTAAGCAGGGAGGGGGGACGAAAAAAATAAATACATAATAATAAAATATTAAAAATAATAATAATTAAAAAATAACAATATAACAAAAAATTAAAATAATAATTAATAAAATAAATAATAATATAACAAAAAATGATTAAAATAATAATAAAAAATAACAATGATCAAAATGCCCACCCCCACCAACACATACAGAAACACACACTGCATCACACACACTCACACTTCATTCATACACACAAACTGCACTCATACACACACACTGCACACACACACACTGCACTCATACACACACACTGCACTCATACACACACTGCACTCATACACACACACACACGGCACTCATACACACACACTGCACTCATACACACACTGCACTCATACACACACACTGCACTCATCCACACGCACTGCACTCATACACACACACTGCACTCATGCAAACACTGTACTCATACACACACTGCATTCATACGCACACACTGCATTCATTATATACACACACTGTACATAAATATTCAATTAATATATTTTTTTAGGATCTAATTTTATTTAGAGATTTACCAGTAGCTGCTGCATTTCCCACCCTAGTCTTATACTTGAGTCAATAAGTTTTCCCAGTTTTTTGGGGTAAAATTAGGGGCCTCGCTTATATTCGGGTCGGCTTATACTCGAGTATATACGGTAACAGGTTATCTGTGCTGCCTGTGGCCTGTATGAAAGTTGGTGAATCCTAGAACAAAACAACTAAAATGAAGTGTTTCATTCTCATACAATATGTAATCTGGGGACATACATTTAATCTATCTAAAAGCTTCACTTCAAGTTACTTACTGTCTCAGTAGTAATGCCACTCTCCCGAGTGTCCGCTCGCTCCCTCAGTCCCTCTACAAACTGCAGTCTCAGCCAGGTAGGTAAGGTGTCACACCTTAGGTGTAGCCGCACTATCTGCTCCACTCGCTCCCTAGTAACTCCAGGCAGGGTAAGGTGTTGCTGCACTCACCGCTTCGCTCACTTCTATCCCCCTTCCTTCCATATCTCGCTCCACCCTTCATCCATATCTCGTTCCCACCTTCATCCATGTCTCTCCCCAAATTCCATCTCTCTGTTCCTCTTCCATGTCCTTCCCCATTTCATTCATATCTCGCTCCCATGTCCTCCTCTCATCCATGTCTCCCTCCCATTTCACTTGCCTCCTATCCATGTTCCCCTGTCCCTTACCTCCTATCCATGACCCTCTCCCATGTCCCCCACCCATCCGTGTCTTCCTCCCTCTCATGTCCCCCACCCATCTGTGTCTCCCGCCTCCTCATGTCCCCCACCCATCCGTGTCTCTCTCCCCATTTCCCCTCCCCTATCTTTCTGTTCCTTATGCCCCATCCCATGTGTCTCTCTGATGGCTGCCCTCCCTGCCATTTTACCTGTTAGAGCAGGGAAGGGGGCAGCCTCTTGCTGACACCCGGCGCTCCTACATAGAACAGGAGAGGGAGGAGCTTCCCCCTCCTAGTGTGTACTGTGTGTGCGGTTCCCTTATGGAGCTACACGCTTCCCTGGGGTGCCGGGGGCACAGGCCGAGCGGGGGGTGCAAAAACACAACCCACGCAGAACCCAGCACTGGTCACCTTCTGCAGCGTTTGATCGTGCTACAGGAGGCTTGCAGGACCCCATTAGTATACATCTGTCAGAGTGAATCACCCCCAGCTGACAGAGGTAAGTCAGAGAAACCAGCAAGGGAAAAAGATCCACATGATGAAATTATTCCATCTTGGGTCGTTTAGTATAGGACAACAATGATAGAATAATTCCATCATGCATCCGTAAGGCGTTAAAGGGAAGCTGTGAGTTCCCGGAATATTTCTAATTATGTTCATGTATCCCTATATTTAACAAATATGTATTTGTGAGGTGTTTCTATTTTCCTCGTTTTTTGCAATGCTTACACTGGCTTTGCCGCGTCTGAACTGGATCTTGAAGTCGTTTGCTTAATTTTGAAGTAAACTTAAAAGAAAACGAAGACTTTTGTGACAAATTGGTTAACACAAGTTATAGGTCATTTTCAGTCTTTTATTCAATTATGTAAATTCAAGAAAAGTGACAGTTCTTTAAAGTGGAACTGTTATGTCTACTGAAGTTACAGCTCTGTGTTTCCTCACCATGCACTGAAGCATTTCCTGGGGGTGAATATTACAGCAAAGATAAGTAAAAAACACATATCTGCAGCATTTCTACGTTCAGGTAATTTCACTATCCCATGATGCCTCAGGCATGCTAATACATGCATGGGCATCTACAGAGAACTGCTGTACAAGCACATTCCAGCAATAGTGTCATACACTGTGCCAACAATATTACTTCTCTCATCTAATTCACATGCTATGTCTGGTGTGTCCAGTAGAGCATGCAATTTAAATAAAATAAAACTAGTAAGATGTTCAAAAATAGTACTAGGACTACCAATAGCTTTTAGTTGGCTATTTGGTTGTGCAAAAATCTCACTGTTGACTATTTCACTTTTATATACTTAAGAAATATTTATTTGAAAATACACTTTGAAGTTGGCATTGTTTTGAAGAATAGATTTTACTACAACATCTGTTTTGCTTATAGAAAATGATAGGATTAGGCATATTGATGACTATTTCTAATGCTATAGTGTCCTAGTTACCAATTAGGTTACCCCCTACAAGGGTTAAAAAGGGAGATTATTTACCTTTTACCACACGCCACACTGCACTCTGTGTCGCTGGCCTCACCTTCATGGCTAAGATCAGCAATATTGAAAAGGAAAGCATTGGTAGGCTAGTGCACATGCGCAGTAATATGACGCACCGCGTCAAGCTGATGGTCTCAAGATCATCTGATTCAAATAGCCAAATTTCACTTGACTATTTTTGTGGAAGCATCCAGTGTATACAGCCACTAGAGGCATCTACATTTTGCAATGTAAAAATTGCCGTTCCTGCAGAATGACAATGTTTTCTATTGCAGGGTTAAATCAAGGTTGGCACGGCACCCAGTCATTTAAATTGTGATGAAGTAGTCTGAGTCCCTATAGTATCCCTTTAAAGGGATGATCTAAACACAACAAGCACTAAAGCTCATCCCCAGTTCGTTTTATGTTTAAGGCCAAAGTAACTGAACTGGGAGAATGTCACTTGAATAAGAATTTTTCCATTTCAGCTACTTTGATCTTAAATTTGAAATTCACTATGAATTCCCAAAAATTCTAACAATTCTTATCAAGTCATACTATGTATTGAACAAAAAAAACAAAAAAAACTAATCTATAGTTAGTAGGCATTTTTCAATCAACCATGAATTGGCCAAGGAATTAAAAAGTTTAGGGCAAATGGATGAATTGGACACACTTTCCAACTCCAGCTAATATCAGTATTATGGGCTATAAATTTGCTGTTACTTGTTTAAATTCTGCAAAATCCTGGATTAGTGAATACAAACCTGAAAATGTTTTGGAGAAAATAAAAAGAAACCAGAACTCGGGTTAAACAGGTGGGTAAACAGTCCATTGTATTTTTCTGTGAAGGATCTATATACCTCTATATTTTATATATGTTGTTTATTGCTAAGATAAACACTGACACGATTCTAAAACAGGCTTCTCAAACTCCCGCCCTCCTGATATTTCTAAACTATAACTGCCATGATTCTACTGCAGGTGTGCATAAAAGGTACCCCAGATGTTGTAGAACTACAACTCCTTTGATGATTTACATGCCTTTAGAATGCATCACGGAAGCTGTAGTTTTAAAACTAACATTTGGGCAC
Organism: Pelobates fuscus; assembly: GCF_036172605.1. Taxonomy (NCBI): domain Eukaryota; kingdom Metazoa; phylum Chordata; class Amphibia; order Anura; family Pelobatidae; genus Pelobates; species Pelobates fuscus. Next base: position 180,516,645 of record NC_086317.1, on the reverse strand, counting down.
CCCTGGTCAATTGCATTCAATGCACATCTGGGCAACAGGGTCTAAGATCCTTGCTCTAGAATTAGATAGATATACACAAAATCAGTAGCAGAAGACTATTGCCAAAAATGTTGAGGTATAAATATAAAATAATACTTTTACATGAGCATTAACAACATGTTGGTCAACTACAGCATAGAATGTCTCTTAAACTAACCAGCAATGCTAACTAGCAATGACATTTGGTTTAGTTATGTTAATATCCTGCTACATAAATAAAATTGTCTATATGACAAACCAGTGCTAGAATTAAATTTGGCTTTCCTGGAAATGAAATAAGTTGTTTGTTTGTTTTTTTGTTTTTTTAATAACTGCAGATATCATTAATATATGGGTTGTAAAAAGTTTTGTTTTGCATCATTCAAATATTTATTTCTCTTTAATGCTGGTGAGATGAAAATACTAGATTTTAGCCCCAGATGGCGCTGTCTCCTCATTTATACCAGAGGAAAAATTGTTGCATAATGGTTATGTTCAACATCCCTCTTCTCTCACTTTAGAATATTTGGTACACAGGTTATATGCCCTTACGGTTACTACAAACACCTTGGCCACTTTAGTGTTTTAAATTGATCATACTGCTTGGAGTCTGTATCAAACTGTACGTACAAAGATGTTTTAGATTGCTACTGGAGGTGTAACTCCATCTCTGGCACCTTCCTTCAAGAAATTCTATAGTGTAAGGAATACAAAGTTGTATTTCTTACAATATGGTTCCCTCTGCACCTTCCCTCCCCCCCCTCCCGATGGCCCGATTCAACAGGCGGGGGAGCCTAATGCACATGTGCAGAGAGCGCTCCAAGCCCCTTAGACTCTCCTTAGACTAGGAAAGCATTACTTCAATTAGATCTCCCAGTTGATGCTTTCAGCCAATCAATGACTGATGGGATCAGCTTTCAGCTTCTACAATTACCATAATTATACTAAGAAAAGTGCAATTATTTAAATATAAATTCATACTTAGCTGGGGACTATTCAGGTTGTTAAAGCAGATCAAGTCAAAAGATGTAGATGACAAGGTATGTTTCAGCTATATACATATTGAATCCATATGTTGAAATAACACACCTTTTTTTTGTAAATCTGTTTTTATTTAGGTAAATTCAATAGAGAAATGAGACACAAAAAGTGAGGCTCGCAGGCCTCCAGGTAAAACAGTGTGGCAAATTATGACATACAATATCCAACAGTTTCGAACAACTGACATAGTAGTGCGGTATGGAACATGTGTAACTTTAAGGCAATGTACAATGCGAGAGATATAAGATGTGGTTGGTGTATCAGTGGAGTGTGTTATCATAGTATGATGGCGCTTTTCCCACTATCGGATTCAGATAAGAGCCTAGCGTGTGTCCGTTGGCTACACTCCAATTACCTTGTATGGCCTTTTGTGCGATCACATACCTCGCATGTGTACATTAAGTATGGTTCTTATGGTTCTGTGTCTTGTACGGATTAGATGGGGGGAAATAGTTGGTGTGGAGAGAAAAGGTGAAAGGGGGAGAAAGGTTACATAAGCCCAGAAGAGTCCTTCCCTGGTGTCCGCGATTCCCCGCCTTTGCTGAGTGTGGAGGTTTCTGGTACGCGTTATTCGAGAATTGTCCAAACCTGTTGTGGTGGACTGTGTTGGGCGTATGAGATGAAGCAGTCAAGGCCGCCGTTGGGCTACCGTCTCCCGTCATCGGTAGATCAGGTGTCTGTTCTAGGGTGTTGTGTCGGTATTTTCTTTTTAAGTGTTGGTCCCTCGGTCGCCCCTTGGCGTGTTGTGTCCCGTGTTTAACGTTGGTAACCGGAGTATATGTTAGCCTCCCATGTGGTCCTTGCGTGGGATCAAATGATATTGTGTTGACGTTCAGTCAGTGTGCGTGTATTCTGTAGATGATCAACCCTATCAAGGGAGCGTGTGAATCTAAGAGCTTTGATCCCCTTCGGGGTAAGGTGTCCCCGGGGGAGGTTATGACCAGCGATATGAGGGGTCCGGGACCCACCAACTGGCCCACCACTCCGAATGTGAGTCGGACACCCGCTATCCACCCGCCCGATATGAAAACCAGGGTCGCCATGTCTCCGCGTGTCTCGTTGATCGCCCCGCCAGTGATGCCCGCAGCGCCTCTGCCACTTGTATATCCCCAACTCTGTGTAGCCATTCCTCCGTAGAGGGGATTTCCGACCATTTCCAATAAACGGGAATCAGGGATTTGGCGGCATCTAGTAAAATTGACCTCTTGTATCTAGGAATGGATTGCGATGTAACATGCAGCAAGGCCAGTTCTCGGGAAAGATTTTATTATATATGTATTTGAAGATTACCTAATCTTTCTTCAAGATGGCGACCACACTGTGTATTCCATAAATGCTCCATTTTATATTTTCTTTCATATGCGTGCAGACTGGGCATTGTGGGATCATGCAATATAATACAGTTAGGGACCAGCGGCTTCATTTATTTATTTTTAACAATCTTTATTTATAAGAAGTATTCAATATCAACAAGTACATTATTAGAAAAAGAAATTGAAAGTAAGTAAGAAACAGCATTACATGTGTCTCAGTATAATTAGCTGTATAACGGCAAGATACAATGTCAATCGTTATATAAACAAAAAAAGGGGATGATCTGCTGAACCAATCACAAATAAAACAACATAGCGTATAACTGTGTATATAGGCAAATAGTAGAAATTGCATTCACAAATGGCCACTCACACTTTCACAGAAGTTTGCAAGCCTTGACATTTTTCTTTTCAGAATAGGAGTTCCAAATCTTCTATCTGGGTTGGAATCTCCATAGATGTATTTGTATATATGTGCTCAAGAAGAAAATATAATAAAAATAAGATGCACGTTCAGAGTGAAGTACAAAATAAGTATTTAATAACTTACATCAAAGTTTAAAATCATCAGTGTAGTCCCTCTATGTCACCACCAGGGGTCCTACGCGTTTCATCCAACAGAATAGGACTTCCTCAGGGACTTGTGTGGTGTTTGACAGGTACAAATAAACAAGCAATGAACAATAACATTCCCCTCCCACCCCAGTCCTTATATACACCCCTCTATGTCCACATAATAGGTGATTCCCTACAGGTGCTTCGTTTTTCTTTTTTCGCGGCTTGATTTCGTGATTGCCGCATGTGACGTCATCACATTCGACGTCCGATGACGCATGCGTTCCAGCATGCGTTCCATTGCCGAAGCCCGGAAATTACTTTGTTTCTGATCTTAGTCTCGATCGGGCGTATATTAAGATTAGTAGAAACAAGGAAAAAAGGGGGGGGATAGTAAATACTTCACTCTGATCAAGATTTTTCAACATTTAAAAAACAATCAATAATTATTATTCCTCATGCATATCATTTATATTGTATTAAGATACATAAAGAATAAAAAGTATATAAAATATATATATATAGAAAAAATGAGAAGTAGAATAATCAAAATTTAAATATAAATTAATAATTAAATAAATAAAAATAAAATGAAAAAAAAAATAAATAAAATATAAAAATATAAAATATAAAAATCGTTATATACGCAGAATCTATGGTATAGAACAAGTTCACTTAAGCAAACCAAAGCAGCATCACAGTGAAGATCACAGTGACCCAACATCTGTGAAGAGACCCCTGAACAATCTTCTCTGCAGTAGCGCAATCATCATTGGAGGCCATATGGTTTACTCCAATATTGTGGACATGCGGTTTCTTTATAATGAGAAGTGTGCACTTTGAGAGTACAGTAATAATTTTCATACCTTAGCAAACACTTTATAGCTAAGATATCTAACTACTTTTGAAAACCTTACACATTACCAAGTATTCTGTGATCAAACTCGCACTACATATAATAATGCCTGTATAGAGTTAAAGCAGACCTGTCATGGTTTTTTTTTACCTCCGGCTTTCCTTTCCTTATGTCCTCGGTATCCTAATGATTATACTCCCGCCTTGCCTCTCAAATGTATTGATATTTCATTTCTTCCTTGAGCTGGATCTCAATATCTATGTATTTTGCTCTCTCCCCGTGCTGATCAGTTAGATTCTTTTGACTGATGGATTGTGGGTAAATTTGATTGGTATTCCCTATTTTTCCCTTGGTATTTCATGAATATGGCACTCGGGGAAAAAAAAGATTCAGACAGAGGAAACTATATAGTAACACTTTAGATAATGTTTATTTTTGATGACAGAGCAGCTGCAACAGACATTTACTGTAGTGGTGTTTCCTGCGATTATTCTTTACAAAATATTTAGATTACCAGAAAATAGGGGGATCTCTTTGTACCAGGGCAGTCTTTCCAAATAAATGGTTATGAAGGAGTGTTAATTACACAATCTTATCAACAAACACGTCAAGTAATAAAATACCATTACAACAAGCTAATTATATCCAATTTAATATCTATATTATTAGTCTTTGCTTCCTCGTCATCTCACTGGCCACAGGAGTGCCCTTTAACTCCGTGGCCAGGTTTTAAGCGTGGCTTGACTGGCCCCAAAACAGAGGGGTCCATTGCAAGTTTGTCCCTGTCTCCTCTTGTGGGCCCTAAAACCAGCCAACAGTAGTTCCATTCCTGCCTCCTCTCTCTCCCTTTCTACCCAAGTCAGCTTCCTGTGTGCTGGGAAGAAGGGAAGTTTAATAATTTCCTCACAGCGACCATACAGAATCACAGCTTTCTCTTGTTGTTTGACATAAGAGACAGGTGTCATGACAGGAGGCCTGAATATGGGACTATCCTTGCAAAAACAGGACAGTTGGCAACTATGCTGACGGCATTTCTTTTCTATCGTTTCCTGAGTAATTTCTAGACGTGTTCATTTGGTTTCAGCCAAATTGCAATTCATGCAAATTTAGACTGATAGGCTTCTTGGTTGAGTTCCGTACCTCTGAAGTGCCTTACGAATATACAGCCACGAAATGACTTGTGTGATGGCTGAATATGTTCGTTTGAAGCGGTATTTGGAGTTCCGCTCATAGTGAAAAAAAAAAGAGATGGTTGATAGGAAAAACGATTTTTGACGGCTAGGGATGAGCCACTAAATGTTCATTTTATTCACAGATCAAGTGACAAGTGACCAAAAGAGGGTGGAAAAGGAGGAGCATTTAAATAATCTATTTTTTTTTTTACATATTTTTAAATATAGATTTTTTTTTTTACTTCTCCTCCTCTTTTTCTGTCTGTTTGTTTTTTTTTCTCATTTTATCTTATTTGACCAAATGGCAGGAAAATATTAGTATTATGTATATATAACCATAACCATGTATATTGAACCATTTTTGTGCTCCTTCATTTTCAGAAAAAATGGTCCAGCTGGACCAAATTTATCCACCATGCAAAAGTATACTAATTTCGCAACACTAGGCCTCCCGTCCCTTGTTACATAAATTACTTTTATTTATTTTTGAGCAGTATTAATTGCACCAATAGTTTTTGCATATACATATGGTTGACTTTTACTGATTTTTATAAATTGAAGCTCTATATGCATTTGGTATATGTCTGCAAATCTTTTATGTACTATGGGTTTTGCAACTTGGTTGTAGGATGTCTGACATATGAATTTTGTGAAATCATATATACATACATGTATAGAAATATATAGAAGGCTAAGCCTGTGGGTGAAGCCTGGAATTGTGGAAGGGGTTAATTTGCCTATAAATATCCTCTGTGCTGTTGCTGCCTGGTTCAGCCCACCCACCGCTCCCTTTATCAAACCATTCGACTTGGTGGGCCCTCTTTTTACAGGGCTACTCGAACGTCGGTTCCGCACACCACAACCGGCTTATGCCACCACTACTATAACTCGGCTTATTGTCCCCGACCACAAATAATAATATATATAGAATAAAACATGAGACAGAACTTATTTCAATGTATACATCTACACTTTATTTTGTATAATTCTTGTTGTTCCATTGTTTGGTTATAATGGGATAAACATAATGGTGTGATAAACAAGAGAAAATTATAATATAATTCTTTGTTTCCTTGTTTAAGATAAAATGATACTTAAACTCTGTTCATATGTGAATTCAGAACAAAATATTGCATAAATTATATTACAAGTAATAAGAGGCACTTAAAGGAACACTATAGTGTCACTAATACAAACAAAACAGTTCCAACAGTGAAAGCTCCCCTGTCAGAAGAGTAAAAGCTGAGTTTACTTACGCTTCCTCCAGCACAGCTCGGGACTCATCGTGGCTGGACCAACCCCTGATCCGCGTTCTTTACTGAGATCATCAAACTTGACCATCTCCGCTAATCAAATGCTTTTCCATAGAAATTCTCATCATAGAATCAATGCATCTCTATGAGGAATATTCAGTCCCTCCATGCAGAGAGTGAGGAAGCTGAACATCAGTACACATTGCACAGCACTGACACAGAAAGCACCTCTAGTGGCTGTCTGAGTGACTGCCACTGGAGATATTCCTAGGCAGTAATGTAAACACTGCCATTTCTCTTACATTAAAAAGCCTGTCAGGACAGGCTATACTCACCAGAACAACAACATTAAGCTGTTGTTCTGGTGACTACAGTGTCCCTCTAAGTACACCACTCTCAGTGCTAACTACTTTCTCGAAAAACCAGCAGAGCAAAGAAAACAAGTTCCACATGGAAGTTAGAAAATAAATCTGTGCTGTTTGCTACCATGTCGTCAATGAAATTCCTCTGAAACTCAGTGGAAGCTTGTCTTAAAGGTGGGTGAGGCAATGCCCCCACAGTTGCAATTAAAAAAAAATCTAATCTATTGGAATGATAATTAATTAAAGTGTATACATGTTGTTTCTTTTATGTCAGCTTCCTCCCAACACCCTCTCCATAATAATGTCTGGATATGTTGCCGAGAGGTTACCAATTGGCTTTGTATTAGGCAGTCAGATCCTGAATATTCTAATTATATTGTCCTGTGTTCTATGGCTCTCAGTGGGCAACAGCCCTAGAAGACAGGATGGGGTGGACCTTTTTAATGTGGTTGTTGGTTCCCAAACCTGCAGCCATATCTTAGCATTTCCAGTCTTGCGAATTTAGCAGCACCTGCGTTCTTATTCAATAGTAGCAATTCTATTATCTATTTTATTTCCTAATCTGTTTATATTATTAAGGTAAAGGAGAAATTCTAAACTTTTAGAAAATTGTAACCTATATTTTTTTTTTCACATCATCCATGTTTTCTTTATATATTTCCTGCCTCGTGTAGTTCCTGAAGGAGACAATGCACTTCTTTCATTGCTATTTCATTGATAAAAAAATTCATCTCTGACACTCAGATGGAAATTATACATAACAAGTAAGAAAACTAAATATCCTTTTGGAGGTTGTCAAAAACCTTTAAAGGTTTATTTTATTCTTGATTATCTATTTGCTAAGGTTGATTCACTTATTCCCATTTCCAGCTTTATATGTATAGAATACCCCATTCTGCCATAGCTGTTCATCTTTCAGGCAGGCTTCCTATAAACAAGGTTGCACTGCATCACTAGTTCAGAAATTGATCTCAGTTTGTGCTTTTTTCAGCTTGGTTATACATGCAATATAAAATTTTTTTAGGAGTAGAGAAATGTGTATACATTTGCAGGCCAAACTAGCCAAACTGAAAGCATAACTGATTTTGTGAGTTTTTTCACCTTGGCTATTTTTGCATAACAAAGACTTGATAGTATATATAACTCCCAGCATGCAAATGTAATGTGATGGTATATGGCAAAGGAGGAAAAGGATTGTCAGAAACCTTATCCTCAATGCTCAATGTAATAATGAAACATTTGCCTAATATGGTTTAGGGCAGTGGTAGGCAACCTTCAGCACTCCAGATGTTGTGGACTACATTTCCCCTGATGCTTTGACAGCATTAGAGGAGGCAATTCTGCTCAAGCCTTTTTTTTTTTTTTTTTTTGTAAATCGTTTTTATTGAGATTTTATCTACAAGGTATCAAAAAACATGAGGAGAACTATAATTGTAGTAAATCAATAGGTGCAGATTATATACCGCCAAACAGGATTGCATTGAGAACATACAAGTACAATGTAAGAGTACATGTCAACTATGCGGTTTGCAGCCAGGGCCGGACTGGGGATACAAAGCAGCCCTGGAAAAAAAAAATCTATGCCAGCCCCATAAGTCATTGCGCCATATATTGTCGCATGTAATATGTAAGGCTATGTCTTGCCACCCCAGATGATTGAGTAATATATATATATATATATGTATTGCTTTTTCTAATATAAAATATTGGTCCTTTCAGAGTAAAACATTTAATTATACAGTAAGCATACTCACATGTAGACATAGACAATCTCACAGACACACACAAGCTCACACAAGCTCATTGATACACAGCCTCATAGACAAACAATTTCACTAATATACATAAGCTCATTGACATAAAAACACAAGCTCACTCACTAGCAGGCAGACACACACATGCAAGCAAGCTCACTCACTAGCAGGCGCACACACACACACACAGCTTAATGTAGTGGTTCTGGTGTCTATAGCCTGTCCCTGCAGGCTTTTGAATGTAAACACTGACTTTTCAGAGAAAAGGCAGTGTTTACATTGCTTCCTAGTGACACCTCTAGTGACAGACACTCAGACGGTCACTAGAGGCACTTCCTGTGTCAGTGTGGATTGGCTGAGATCATCAAGCTTGATGATCTCAGTCATAGAGGCAGAGACCAGCACGACGTTGGAAAAAAAAAGGTGAGTAAAACACGATTTTTAAAAACACACACAGACACCACGACTGACACACACACACACACCATGACAGACATACACACACCATGACAGACACACCATGACACAGACAGACACACCATGACACAGACAGGCACACACACACACACCATGATACAGACACACCGTGACACAGACACACACACACACATGACACAGGCACACACCATGACACAGACAGACAGACACACCATGACACAGAGAGACAGACACACACAGCATGATACAGACACACACACACAGCATGACACAGACAGACACACACACAGCATGACACAGACACACACACACCATGACACAGACAGACACACACCATGACACAACAGACACACACACACACCATGACAGACAGACAGACACACACCATGACACAGACAGGCAGATACACACACACACCATGACAGACAGACACACACACACAGCATGACACAACAGACACACACAAACACCATGACAGACAGACAAACACACCATGACACAGACAGACAGACACACCATGACACAGACAGACCAACAGACACACACAGCATGACAGACAGACACACACAGCATGACACAGACAGACAGACAAATACACACACAGCATGACACAGACACACACACACAGCATGACAGAGACAGACACACACACACACCATGACAGACAAGACACACACACCATGACACAGACAGACACACACACACCATGACACAGACAGACACACACCCACCATGACACAACAAACACACACACACACCATGACAGAGACACACACACCATGACACATACAGACACACACACACACACCATGACAGACAGACACACACACCATGACACAGACACACAGACAGCATGACACAGACACACACACACAGCATGACACAGACACACACACAGCATGACACAGACACATACACACACACACCATGTCAGACACACACAGCATGACACAGACATACATACACACACACACCATGACAGACACAAAAGCATGACACAGACAGACACACACACACACACACCATGACAGACAAGACACACACACCATGACACAGACAGATACACACACCATGACACAGACAGACACACACACACACACACACCATGACACAACAGACACACACACACACAGCATGACACACAGACACACACTCCAACTGACATACATACTTGTTGCTACCTGTGTGGGTGGGCAGACTGATAGGTGTACTGGCGGCCGCAGGGAGAACTTGAATGGCGGCCGCAGGGGAAGCTCTTCTTGTGGCCGCTGGGGGAGCAGGCTGTTCTGGCTCTGCTCCCCCTCCCTCCCGCGCTAGAAAGAGACCGGGGCCGGAATATGACGTCATATTCCGGCCCCGGTCTCATTAAGCTGCGCGCGAGGGAGGGGGAGCAGAGCCAGAACAGCCTGCTCCCCTAGCGGCCACAAGAAGAGCTTCCCCTGCGGCCGCCATTCAAGTTCTCCTTGCGGCCGCAGGTCACCAAAATGTCTCCCCGGCCCCAGGTGCCAACGGCCCACCAGTCCGGCCCTGTTTGCAGCAGGGGTGAAGCTATACGTTTTATCTATAAAGCTTAAACTATGGATATACAGGAGGAAGCTACCTTCAGTCAGAGTTTGCTCATCATACATGTATACAACCAAGATACAGCATTCCCCATCTAGTGTAGGTTCTACAGTGGCTGGTTCCGCAAGTCATGGAACCGTCTGTTGTCTTCGAGTAACCCATGATGATTGTGTGATCCAGTTCAATGATGTCAGACTAATGAGCTAGGAAGCATTGGTAGATCAACTATGTGTACATTTCAGGGGTGCCTGTGTTGAGGTCTGGATCAGTTACAAACATTTGTGCTTGCAAATTTGTGGTATATAGGAGGTAAGAAAAGAGAGAGTGTTAGGAAGCGTAAGAGAATGGTTACACAGAGAAACAAGAGGGGAAGGAGAAAAAAATGGTAGGTTATAGTGGGTCTGGGTTATGGAGGTGTATGGGGCAGTTGCTGCTCCCGGTCCTTCACCCCCATTCTGCCCCACCGCAGATTCGCCGGCGCCATCACTCATCCTGTCTGCTATATACATGAACAATGGCCACCAGAGTTCCACGTGTTTGTCTCCTAAGTCCTGCAACGCAGCCTGGGTTGCCTCCGCAGCTTGTCCTCCACTTGTCCTAACCACTGTTCCCTGGTGGGGGCAGCCGTTTGTTTCAACAAGGTGGGTATCAGTGATTTGGCCACATTGAGAAGGTGTGTAGTGATAGATTTTTTGTATGTTGAGATTGGTGCTGGGGCGAGGTGCAGCAGTGCCAGTTCTGCAGTAAGTTATTGTGGTTCTCCAAAGACATCGGACATAGTGTCCCATACCATCTCCAAAAAAGGTACAATTAGGGAGCAGCTCCACCAGATATGTTCGATCGTCCCCTCGCTCTGACCACATCTCCAGCAGAGGGGGAAGCATCAGGGAATATCATGTGGAGGAGGCTCGGGGTGCGGTAACAACCAGACAATAGTTTGTAGTTTGTTTCTAGATATCTGGAACTGATCGAGCTCTTGTGGTGCTTTCCCATTGCGCGTCCGTAAACATTTTGCCTAGCAATCCCTCCCAGCATCTCTTAAAAGTCGTTTTTGTGGGCTTATTACCTGTCAGGAGAAGTTGGTAGAGGACGGAGATGGCCTTTTCTATGGTGGTTCCCTTTTCGCAGGTTCCTTCAAACCACGTCAGGTTGATATCCTATTGGGTATCTGCTTGTAATAGTGCTGTAGTTGGGTAGTGCGGAACTTAATAAGGGGTGTCTGATTCTCCTCTCCTAGTATGTCTCTTAGTTTCTTCACATCATCAATTCCTGGTGCTTTACGAATTGAGGTGTATGAGCTCCCATCAATGTATGCCCAGGCACTAGGTGGTAACCCTCCTCACAGATATTTATTGTGCTGTAGAGGTATCAGTGGACTCGTTGAGGGGGAAATATGTTCTGCCCTGCGCAGTGCTCTCCACATCATGAGTGTATGAATGATGAGGGAGAGCTGAGTGCCAATCCAGGATCCTCTGCAATGTTGCCGCTTGTAGGTACTTTTTAAAGTCCAGAAGGGCTAGAACCCCACACCGATGTGGTAGGCACAATACTTCATGTCAGAGGCAGGATCTCTCAAGAATGATTTCGGCACTGCCTGGAAGTTGTAGAGCAGTCTTGGCAAGATGTTCATTTTGAGAACCGCCATACAACCCAGCCACGATAAATGAGGGAACGTCCATCACTTCAGGTCTTCCAATACCTGTCGTAGTAAGGACACATAATTAGAGTGATACAGATCTATCTGGTTTTCCGTCGCCCATGGGCCAAGGTATTTCATTTTTTTGTCTACACCAGCGGAATGGGAAGTGGGGGCATAGATTTGTGAATTCCACTTTCAGGATAGATATATTTAACACTTTGCATTTCGTGAGGTTTAGTTTGAGGCCCGATATGTCACCATATTTATCGAATTCCCTCATCAAGCATGGCAAGGAGATCAGTGGATTGGTTACAAAAAGAGAAGATTGTATGCATAAGCTGCCACCTTATGCTCCTTGGTCTTCCACTGAAATCCTGATATATCTCGGTTTGGTCGGATCGCGATGAGGAATGGCTCAAGGAGATAGCGAATAACAGGGGCGATAGCAGGCAACCCTGCCTTGTGCCATTGAGAATCGGAAAGCTGGGTGTTGACCCTCACTCTGGTGTTGGACCAACTATATAAAGCTGTGATCCATCTCCTCAGCCTTAAACCGAAGCCCATCGCAGATAGAGTAGAGAACATGAAGGCCCAACCGACACGGTCGCATGCCTTCTGTGCATAAGTGGATAGCAGGAGCATGTGTTTATTATTGTGGCGTGCAAGATGCTGCAGAGTGTAGAGGTGAAGGGTGCTGTGACGTACACGCAATCCATGGGGCCCTGGTGCGAAACTGTTCTATGGGGCCTCCCTCTCCCCCTCCGTCCCTCCCTCGACCCCCAACACACACATACATACAGACACACATACATACAGAGACACATACATACACACACAGACACATACAGAGACACCGATACATACACACACACGCACACACGACACACATACATACAGACACATACACACAGACACATACAGACAGACACACAGGCACACATACATACAGAGACACACACACACACACACATAAAAAGATAAATACATACACACAGACAGACAGGCACATACAGACAGACACACATACATACACACACACACACACATACATAAAAAGATAAATACATACACACAGACACAGACAGACACATACATACAGACAGACACACAAGACACACATACATACAAAGACACATACAGACAGACAGACAAACACACACACAGACACAAACACATATACATACAAACACACACACATATACAAAAGGTTTAAGTCACCTTCCTGTTTCCTACCTTTTAGGTGCAGGAGGGTGACTTTCCCTGGGGTCCAGTGGTGGCTCTCCTTCCTCTCACACGGCTCTCTGATAGCTGGGAGGAGTGACAGGCAGTCACTTCCTCCAACAGTGATCTCATCACAGGGGGCCCGGTCTCGCTGTTAAAGCGCCACAGCGCTGACCGGGCCCCCTGGAAATCACGGATCAGTTTTCGCACCAGGGCCCCATGGATCATGTGTACGTCACTGATCATAGCCCTTCAGTACAGGGCATAGGCGAGTGCTGGACATTCAGTACAGAAAGATCTCAGCAGCCTCCACGCCACCCACTCCGTAGCAAATGCAGGACAGCAGCAGAGCTTTATTTTTATGCGATATTTTTTATGCAATATTACCATCTTTCATGCAATATTACAGCAATATGGCAAATTTCAGCTGATAAATTGCATACTTTAGGTCATACGTATTTAATGATGAATGATATATCACATAAGGAATGGAATATGATATGAGTGCTAGTAACTGAGGGATAATATATTGCACATAGAATTAAATATGGCAAGGAAGTGTCTCTTCTACATCAGTGTACAGAACAGTACACTTTTGGATTATAATCTCTAGCGGTAATGTTTGCTATTAAAAAGTATGATATGGATTTATTTGAAGAATATGAAGTTTGGATTACTATGATAATGCAGTATTATTATTTTTATTATTATTTATATAGCACCAGCAAATTCCGCAGCACTTCACAATATTATGAAAGGGGGAAACACCACTGTGGCGAAAGTAACCTCGCAACTTGTACTTGGAGGGGCTGCTTGCCAGCCTCCTGCCCACAGACATGTCATGATTCCCTTTTATTCCAGAAGTTTGGACCTTAAAAGGTTAAAGTGACAAGGAAAACACCTACTTTACCTGAGCCTTATTCAGGCATACAACTTTATGCCGATCTCTCAGCGCTAACAATGAGCAGGAGACGAGAATATACCAACATTACTAAAACCCTCAGATATAACGACATTCAATATCGCTGGGGCTTTCCAACTAAACTACTCATTTGGAGGAACGGGAGAACGTACACCGCTAATGAACCGGAAGAAGGTCTGCAGCTTCTAAAAGAGTGGAGTTTAACCCTAATAGGGATTACAGATGGCTCAGTAGCTGTAACTTCGGAACGCCCACAAGCAGAATGGCAAATGGCAGGATCACCAAGCAGGGAGTAAAAGATAAAGTAAAAGCTGCAAGCAGGACTTAGGATTTGGGCTTCACTAATCCTCAAAGCCATTAACCCCTTCCCGACCGCGGACGGAAATTTTCCGTCAACCTTGTCCTTCAGTTAAGGACCGTTGACAGAAAATTTCCGTCATTTACTAAAGTTAACCCCAGATCGCCGCAATCGTGGCGATCGCGGCGTTAACGGTGCTCCGGTCTGCCTCTGTATTAGAGGCAGACCGGGGGCACCCGATCGGGCTGCCCCAGCAGCAGTGCTCGCTCTGACATGCTGTCAGAGCGAGCACATGTGCTGCATGTACTCACCTTCCGCCTCCCTGCACTTCCGGGTTCTGTGTGAAGTGCAGGGAGACGGATCAGTGATGATCCTCTTCTCCCTGTGTAAAAAAAATAAATAAAGTGAAATCCCACCCCCCTTTCCCCTGCTTTAATAAAATTAACCCCTTCCCTGCCAATTGATCACTGACTACAGTGATCAATTGGCAGGGTATACATTTTAATGTCATCTGATTTTTTTTTTTAACCCCTGAGGGTTAATTATTATTTTTTTTAACCCTCAGGGGTTAAATTTATTTTATTAATTAATTTAAATATTTACAAATTATATATTTAGCTAGCTGGGATGGGTGGAAGTTAGTGGGGAATTTGGGAATTTGGTGTTAGGCTAACTAGGGGTTAACGTTAAAATTTTTTTAAAATAAGCTTTAAAAAGGTAAAAAAAAATTTTTTTAACTGTTTTAGTAACGTTTAAGTAAAAAAAAAAAATACCACCCCCTTTACCCAGTCTAAATAAAAATTAACCCCTTACCTGCCAGTTGATCACTGCCTACAGTGATCAACATACAGATCGCAGTATTATACTGTGATCTAATTTTTTTAACCCCTGAGAATTTACTTTTATTTATTTTTTTAACCCTCAGGGGTTCAATTTATTTAATTAATTCATTTAAATATTTTATAATTATATATTTTACTAGCTGGGGTGGGTGGGAGTTATGGGAAAATGGAGAATTTACTGTTAGTGCTGCTTACTGCTAGTTAGGGGTTAACGGTAAAAGAAAAGTTTAGAAAAAAATTTAAAAGTGTAAAAAAAGTTAAGAAAATGTAAAACATTTAATAAGTAAAAAAAAGTTTAAAAACGGGTTTTACAAAGTAAAAAAAGTTTTACAAAGTAAAAAAAGATTTACAAAGTAATAAAAAAAAATAAAAAATGCTCATTACCACTACACTTGGTACAAGCTAGCGGAAAAATGATCCCACGCTAAGGTTCAAAATATGCCTTTTGAATTACCCTGGGATGTCTTCTTTAAGAAATGGTATGCCTTTATGGAGTAATTGGATTATATAGCCTTGTAAAATACTCTAAAATGGGACATGGACACAGCGTAAAAATTCAAAGTTTGAAAAAAACTGGAATGGCTGTGTCTCAAATGTGACCCTTCAATGTCCACATATACCTGGCAAAGGTACATACGGGGGTATTGCTGTACTCAGCCGACATATGAAGTAGTATACAGTCGTAGTACACATAAGGTTTGAAACATATACTGCGCAAACTCACTTTGTGTGTCAAAAAGGCAGAAAAAATGCTTATTACCACTACACTTGGTACAAGCTAGCGGAAAAATTATCCCACGCTAAGGTTCAAAATATGCCTTTTGAATTGCCCTGGGATGTCTTCTTTAAGAAATGGTATGCCTTTATAGTGTAGTTGTAATATGTAGCCTGCTCAAGTGCTCCAAAGTGGGACACGGACGCATCAAAACCCTCCATGAAAATTCACACTTAAAAAACTTAACTTGTTATGTCTCTTTTACAGCAGTGTAACTTCACAAAATAGTGTCTAGGTCATACATTGGGAATATTGTTTTACTCAGAAGGCTTAGCTGAGCATAATTTGGGGGGGGTTTGAACTTAGTGGCACATATGAAATGTACAAAATGCCCAGCAAAAATGTAATCCATATGTAAAAAATGGCCAAAATTATATTTTACCACATACTTTGGCATATATTGGTGAAAAAATGGGGGCATGTTAAAGCACAATATGCACCATATGAGATACCCTGAGGTGTCTACTTTTACAAATGGTAGGCCTTTGTGAGGTTTTTTTGAACAGT
The DNA here is from genome assembly GCF_036172605.1 of Pelobates fuscus. Taxonomy (NCBI): domain Eukaryota; kingdom Metazoa; phylum Chordata; class Amphibia; order Anura; family Pelobatidae; genus Pelobates; species Pelobates fuscus. The sequence continues at coordinate 180,500,116 of NC_086317.1, read as the reverse complement.
CAAACTGCTATAATACCCCAAATTGAAGCATAGGCCCATTAAATCCGCCTTTCAAAATTCTACTGTAAATGTTGAAACGGACAGGTCTCCTATATGGCACTGTAGATTCACGAAAGAGTGCCAAAGACATACAATGGGGGTACCATTGTACTCAGCAGAAGTAACTGAACACATAATAAAACCTTGTACAGGAATAGCACACTCCAACTTTACAAAATACACATGAGAAGTTCTTTGTTATAAGTCTGTGTGCCAAAAACCCCAAAATACTAAATTTTACTCCAATATTTAGCAGAGATTGGCGGTGAAATGGCTACTTAGAGTCAAAACAACCTTAGGACAATAGCCTGTGATGTCTACTTTATATAAATATATACTTTTGTGTGGCAATTTTGTTTTCTTTTATGGCTGTTAAGCTTACAAGACAAACATACCAAATTCTAAAATCGCTCCATATTAAACGTTTATTTTACTCCCTGTGCTTTGTGACCTGTAACTACCAAAAAAAAAACAGAAAATCCCAGACACATTATATATTCTGTAAATCAGAACAACTAAATTAATTTATTTTTAATTACTTTCTTTAACCTGCACTAATTAGGCACACATTATTATTGCAAAAACTGTACAAAAAACACAAAATGTTTCTTTTTTTTTGCATTTTTCTGTATTTTTTTTTATAATAAATAAGCATTTATATATATATATATATATATATATATATATATATATATGTTACATCAAATTAAAGCCCTTTTTGTCCTCTAAAAAACAGTATATAATATGTGTCGGTGCAATTAACGAGAGAGATGCAAATTGAAGTTGAACGCATACAGCAAGAAAATGCAAAAATTGCTTGTGTCATTAAAGGTAAGACAAGCTTCTGAAGTTGTGTCCTTAAGGGGTTAAAGGGATTATAGATTGAACTGCATAATATCAGATTCTCGAGTGTATACAGGGCCGTGAGTATAAAACACACACAAAAAAAGAAAATATACGATAATATATATCTAGTTAATGATTATATGGTGAAAGTTTTATGACCAGACTATAGTGTTCATAGAGTGTAAACATTGTGTCAAATTGTGTAAATACTAGATATTATACTTACTACACTTACTATTCTTAAAACTATAAGCTTTACCGGGGTATATACTTTACTTATAGTTAGCATAAGGCTTATACTGTGCATCTTATTATACTATCTATACCGCTTATTACGACATATTGAGCTATATGCAACATAATTAGCTACGTTTTTACTGAAGTATATAAATGCATCGATTTAATTGATTATAAGGATTATGATATATTAGACTCAGAAAGTATATATCTTCTAATGGTACAGCACTGTTACTCGCACACTCAATAATATTAAAGGTGGGTGTGGGACTTAAATGATCAAGGACTAATACACGTATCCATAAATTAGTAAGTTATTAAGCTATGTTAAAGGTTACACATGGAAACCAACTTATCAATAAGATATTAATATACCGGTCAAAGTGTGTTAAGTAATATATAGTTATGCACTAAGATCTGATTCTAAATCTGCAATTACATAGCATAATCTAAAGATTGCATATTTTGGGCATACTATGGGCACTAGCTAAAATTTAACATATATGTGATCACTGTTTTTTATTAATATGTGCAATTTAACCTCTTAAGGACACATGATGGAAATATTCCGTCATGATTCCTTTTTATTCCAGAAGTTGTGTCCTTAAGGGGTTAAAGTGAAAGTGAAATGGTGATGATAAACAACAGATTATAGGTTGTATGCATCTCGATAATACATCAGACACGTCCCTTAGGTGAGAGGTAGGACGGGAATGTATTACCCGCTTATATTTCACTCAAGTAGAGCGAAATGGCGCTATGTATATACTTACGTTGTTCCTTTTCACTATCTTTGTTCCCTATTTTTCTTTCCCTGGGATACTCCACCAATTAGAGAATCAACAATATTATTGCGAATTGAGACTGTATATTGAGGAACTTTTGAATTGGGATCATGGATGATTATTTAATTATATTCTAAACGTGATAGAGCATGAAATGGTGAAATCAAAAGCAGCAGTGGTGTGCCTGCAGGAGACACATTTATTATTAAACATTATCCCCAGAGCTATCATGCTATGGTACTAAAGGGGTATCGATTCATTTTCATAGTGATTAGACTTTTTCCCCTTGTAAACAATATGCTAGAAAGGATGGCAGGATGCTGATTTTGGTAGGATCATTAAATGGTGGATCATAAAACTATAGTGTCACTGTATGCGCAAAAATCGTTTCTCACTATAAGGCAGGACACAGTTTTATATGTGGAGATTTCAATTGTGTCCCAGATCCCTCAATTGATATAAAAAGAGTGGAGGATAAACCACCAAAACAATTTTCGGCCACCCTTGGTCAACATTTGAAGGCCTTGTTGCATGAACTTGACTATTATGACATATGGCAAAATCTCTACCCCAGTGGGAGAGACTTCACCTATTATTCAACGGTACATATGACCTTTACTAGAATAGATATGTTTACTGGATATAAAAACATTGCCTTTCGCAATTAGTGCACAAATAGGTCCAATTACGTGGTCGGATCATGCGCCTCAAAGCATGAAGATAAGGATACCATATCCAGTAAGGGGGAGAGGCTCATGGCGTTTAAATGACAGCTTATTAGACGCATATGAGTACCTCCTAAAGTTGTGGTCTCAGGTGGAGATGTTATTTAAAAACCACGTTAAATGTCAGACCGATATTACAACTCAATGGTTAGCTCATAAGGTAGTTATGAGAGGTATGTTAATACAACAAGGGGCACGAGTAAAGAGATCACGTACATTGGAAATGAGCAATCTAGAACAGGAACTGGCCACGGTGGAGGCCATATACAAAGCTGTTCCTACCATACGTACACATACACAATTGTTGTCGCTCCGATCATCCTGATGCGATTTACAACTATTGGTAACAGGAAAACACATGATAAGTTTAAAACAATCATATTGTGTTATGGGCAACAAAGCAGGTAGACTTTTAGCTAGGAAAGTTAAACAAACAAAAGTACAATCTAAAATCCCTCATATAGTGTCCAGAAAGGGTGATAAATTATATAATCCCCAAGACATAGTGAATTGGCAACATACTATGCTGCGCTCTATCAATTAGACAATGACACCAACACATATCCTGACTGAGGAGGAGATAAACATCTTTCTAGAGAGGGCCTCTCTACCCAGCCTAACACCAACACAATGCGCCTTTCTTGAAAGTCCGTTTGGGGAAGAAGAAGTAGCAACCAATTAGAGAATCAACACCAATTAGAGAATCAACAATATTATTGCGAATTGAGACTGTATATTGAGGAACTTTTGAATTGGGATCATGGATGATTATTTAATTATATTCTAAACGTGATAGAGCATGAAATGGTGAAATCAAAAGCAGCAGTGGTGTGCCTGCAGGAGACACATTTATTATTAAACATTATCCCCAGAGCTATCATGCTATGGTACTAAAGGGGTATCGATTCATTTTCATAGTGATTAGACTTTTTCCCCTTGTAAACAATATGCTAGAAAGGATGGCAGGATGCTGATTTTGGTAGGATCATTAAATGGTGGATCATAAAACTATAGTGTCACTGTATGCGCAAAAATCGTTTCTCACTATAAGGCAGGACACAGTTTTATATGTGGAGATTTCAATTGTGTCCCAGATCCCTCAATTGATATAAAAAGAGTGGAGGATAAACCACCAAAACAATTTTCGGCCACCCTTGGTCAACATTTGAAGGCCTTGTTGCATGAACTTGACTATTATGACATATGGCAAAATCTCTACCCCAGTGGGAGAGACTTCACCTATTATTCAACGGTACATATGACCTTTACTAGAATAGATATGTTTACTGGATATAAAAACATTGCCTTTCGCAATTAGTGCACAAATAGGTCCAATTACGTGGTCGGATCATGCGCCTCAAAGCATGAAGATAAGGATACCATATCCAGTAAGGGGGAGAGGCTCATGGCGTTTAAATGACAGCTTATTAGACGCATATGAGTACCTCCTAAAGTTGTGGTCTCAGGTGGAGATGTTATTTAAAAACCACGTTAAATGTCAGACCGATATTACAACTCAATGGTTAGCTCATAAGGTAGTTATGAGAGGTATGTTAATACAACAAGGGGCACGAGTAAAGAGATCACGTACATTGGAAATGAGCAATCTAGAACAGGAACTGGCCAAGGTGGAGGCCATATACAAAGCTGTTCCTACCATACGTACACATACACAATTGTTGTCGCTCCGATCATCCTGATGCGATTTACAACTATTGGTAACAGGAAAACACATGATAAGTTTAAAACAATCATATTGTGTTATGGGCAACAAAGCAGGTAGACTTTTAGCTAGGAAAGTTAAACAAACAAAAGTACAATCTAAAATCCCTCATATAGTGTCCAGAAAGGGTGATAAATTATATAATCCCCAAGACATAGTGAATTGGCAACATACTATGCTGCGCTCTATCAATTAGACAATGACACCAACACATATCCTGACTGAGGAGGAGATAAACATCTTTCTAGAGAGGGCCTCTCTACCCAGCCTAACACCAACACAATGCGCCTTTCTTGAAAGTCTGTTTGGGGAAGAAGAAGTAGCAATAGCGATAAACTCTCTCCCTAAGCATAAGGCTCCAGGGCCTGACAGGTTCACAAATTATTATTATATAAAATTAGAAAAACAACTGATCCCAACTCTCACTAAACTATTTAACTATATAAAAGTAACTGGAGCCATACCTAAAGAAATGTTGGAAGCACACATTGTGACATTACCCAAACCTAATAAATCACCTATACAGTGTGCAAACTTGCGACCTATATCCCTACTAAATACGTATATCAAGCTTTATGCTAAACTAATAGCTTCCTGACATAAACACCTCCTTCCAGATCTTATTTCGGAAGAGCAAGCAGGGTTTGTACCTGGGAGACAGGTAGGGGACAATACTAGATACTTTATGAATTTGGTGGAATGGGCAAATAATTAATCACAAGAAGGCTTAATATTAGCATTAGATGCTGAAAAGGCTTTTGATCGCCTACATTGGAGTTATATATATGTAGGTTCCAACTCAAAAACATAGCCCGCAACCGCCCCTTTCTTACACAAGACGCTACCAAGGAGCTTGTCCATGCTCTAGTAATTTCCTGCATGGATTACTGTAACCCTATCCTGATTGGTCTCCCCAAAAGCCGAATTGCCCCGCTACAGTCTGTAATGAATGCTGCTCTAGTCGGTCCTCTCACACCTCACCCCTCTGCCAGTCCTTACATTGGCTCCCTGTATCCTATAGGAGTCAATTCAAAGTGCTAACCCATACATTTAAAGCACTGAACAATTCTAGCCCCTCTTATATCTCTTCACTGATCCATAGGTATGCCCCTCCTCGTACCCTCCGCTCTGCACGTGACCACCTCCTGACCGCTGCTCGCACCCGTACGGCCAACTCCCTTTCGCAGGATCTCTCACGGGCGGCTCCTCTCCTATGGATTAGCTTGTCTACTGCCATCAGACTCTCCCCTAGTCTTCAATCATTTAAGAAGGGCCTTAAAACCCATCTCTTCAGGAAAGCTTATGGCCTCCCAGAGTAATCTCTACCTTACATACCTGTCTCTTGCTCTGTCCTATGGGACAGTGCTTTGCTCTCTCCTCCAGCTCTGCTTCACTCCTACTTGATATTTCCTGTCCTAATGTTTCTAATACCCCACCTCCTATAGTCTGTAAGCTTGTTTGAGTAGGGTCCTCTTCAACCTATTGTTCCTGTAAGTTTTCTCGTAATTGTCCTATTTATTGTTACATCCCCCCTCTCAAAATACTGTAAAGCGCTACGGAATCTGTTGGCGCTATATAAATGGCAATAATAATAATAATAAAAATATGTCAATTACGCTCACCAAAATGGGTTTCCCACTGGCCTTTCAATCCAGTTTATTGGGATTATATCAAAATCCGTCTGCAAAAGTGTTCAGCACTGGCTTCAACTCCAACAAATTTGCTATATGTAACGGTAGTCGCCCAGTTTGCCCTCTTTCTCCCCTTATTTTCATTATATGCATGGAACCCTTAGTAAGAACTATTAAACAGGACACCACTATAAAAGGACTGAGCACACCTGGGGGGATTAAAAAACTAGCCTTGTTTGCGGATGATATCCTGTTCTTTATTTTCTTTTTAATTCTTTATTTATTACAAGGATTCAACATCATATGCAACAGTAACAATATTATACATAAAACCATATGAACACATTCAGGCAGTTACAGATAAAGGAAGTTTGCATAAAAGTACAACAAAAAAACACAGTCGGTAGCGCTGGATATGGTGATTGCACATCTGCCATGAATAGCCACATAGGTCTATGGTGCTCCACCCAATTTTATTATAAATGTAAAATAAAGAAAGAGAGAAAGAAAGAAACTTGACTGGCTTTATCGCATGAGTCGTGCTAACCAGAAGAATAATTTCACGGCTTCAGTTGAACTATGTTTTACTCGGGTACTTCTCCCCTCTCCATCCCTGAGTATGAGGTTGCCTCTATGGATGCTCCGTCAAACCAGGACAATCCCTATGCATTTGTAGCTCCCTGCGAGCAGGGCAAAGGAAGTACCGACAGATGGAAAGGGAGAGAAGAACCAGTCAGAGTTTAAAGAGAAAAATAGTGATAGAAAGTATTAAAGAGAGAGAGAAAAATTTGAGATAGGAACAAAAGAGGAGTCTGGGGGGGGGGGGGGGGAACTGTTCTTTATTAAAGAACCGGAGTTCTCCTTACCTTCTCTTTTTAAACTGTTGACCGAATACGGGCAGGTTTCCTATTATAAAAACAACATAATCAAAACACAGACACTACCCATCAAACTACAGCAAATCCTGATAGACAAACTAAAATCAAAATATAAATTAGATTGCGCACTTCGTCTTTAAAATACTTGGGAGTAAATTTACTAAGTTAATCCAAACCTTAACTAAGGAAAATCATTACCCAATGCTCAAAAAAATTAAACTTACAATTGCAAAATGGGAGGGTCTGGAGACTTCATGGTTCATTGCCACACATTCTATATCTTTTTAGAACCTTACCTATAGCACTTCCCAACAAATTACTTAACCAAATTCAAGGTACTATTAATGCACATATCTGGAAGAGGAAGCCCCCTAGAGTGGCACGGGAAGCTCAGGTCTTCCATACGCAAAAGGCGGACTAGGGATGCCAGATATAAAAACGTATTATAGAGTAGACATGTGCAATTCGTTTCGGTCCGAATAGGAATTCGGACGAATTTCGGGCAATTCGGACATTCGGGTACTTCCGAATGTCCGAATTGCTGAAGTGCCAAATTACCGAAGTACCGAATTGCCGAGGTCCCGAAGTTCCGAAATTACCGAATTTCCGAAGTTCGAAGTGCTGAAGTGCCGAAGTTCCGAAGTTGCCGAAGTTCCAAAGTGTCAAAGTGCCGAAGTGCCGAAGCACAGTATTGCCTAAGTACTAATTTACTTACCCAGTGAAAGAAGAAAAATGTTACATTGTAATCAATTTTAAATAAAAAGTATACAAACATAGCCAGGATTCACCTGTATGCATTTGCAACACTTACAACAATCAAGTAACATACATTCATATAAAATGCAAGTTACTTGGCCAGTCAATGTAATGACAGGAATGAATAAGTAGATAACTCCCTAATTCCCACGGTATTAAGGAGTTATCTACTAAAAGGCTGAAAGACCTAAATTGGTCTTTCAGCCAAATTTACTAATACTAAGTAAAGATTACTTAGTATTAGTAAATTATGCCCCTACTCGCTATACCGCGAGTAGGGGCATGTCTATTAAGCAGTGAGCAGCCTGTGGCACTCTGATTGGTGGATTTCAAACCAACCAATCAGAGTGCTATGACAGGTAAATGTAGAGACTTACCTGTCAGTGCGCGGAGCCCTCCATGGGTGAAGAAGGATTATTATTTTTTGCGCTCGTTTTTTTTTTTATTGCGTCTGTTATTATGGTTTTTTATTTGGCCTTTTTTGGGGCTGAAAAAAGAAGATTTCAGAAGAAAGAAAAAATCGAATGGTAAGTTATTTTTTTTTTTACAGGTTCTTAGTTAAAGGTCCCCCTCTCATTATTTTTAGTGTAAGGGGGGTAGGTAGGGGGGCGGGTCGGGAGATTTGTTTTAGGGCCACCACCCGCCGCTCAGGGGTGGGGCCGGGGGGAAGGACAATAGGTCCACCCCCTATTGGTATTTAGGGCCCCCACCCGTCGCTCAGGGGTGGGGGCCAGGGGGAGGACATTAGGTCCCCCCCCTTTATTAGTATTTAGGGCCCCCACCCACCGCTCAGGGGTGGGGGCCAGGGGGGAGACCATTAGGTCCCCCTCTATTAGTATTTAGGGCCCCCACCCACTGCTCAGGGGTGGGGGTCAGGGGGGAGGACATTAGGTCCCCCCCTTATTTTACTGTAGGGACCCCACCCACCGCTCAGGGGTGGGGGCCAGGGGGGAGGAAATTAGGTCCCCCCATTAGTATTTTGGGCCCCCACCCACCGCTCAGGGGTGGGGGCCAGGGGGGAGGACATTAGGTCCCCCCCCTTTTTTACTGTAGGGCCCCACCCACCGCTCAGGGGTGGGGGCCAGGGGGAAGGGCATTTGGTCCCCCCTATTAGTATTTAGCACCCCCAAACCCCTAGTCACCCCCTCCCCCCCCAAAAAAATGATCCCCCTACCTACCCCCCTCACCCTAAAATAATGAGGGGGGACCTTTAACTAAGAACCTGTGAAAAAAAAATAACTTACCATTCGATTTTTTCTTTCTTCTAAAATCGTGGGGAAGTTCTTTGGAATTTTCCCACGAATTTTCCCATGCTGTGTAATTTGACTCATAACTCTCTTATGAGTCAAATTACACAGCGTGGGAAAATTCCAAAGAACTTTCCCACGCTGTGTAAAATGACACAGAGCACTACCTGTCAGTCTCTTCATTTACCTGTCAGAGCACTCTGATTGGATGGCTTAAACCCACCAATCAGAGTGCTCTGAGCCTAATTGCAGGGCAGGGCAAGGTTATATTAGCCTTCCCCCACCTTGCAGAGGTCAGTCTGCGCGGAGCCCTCCATGGGTGAAGAAGGATTTGTTTTTTTTGCACTCCTTTTTTTTTTTAATTGCGTCGGTTATTATGGTTTTTTATTTCGCCTTTTTTGGGGCTGAAAGAAGAAAGAAAACATTGAATGGTAAGTTATTTTTTTACAGGTTCTTAGTTAAAGGTCCCCCACTCATTATTTTTAGGGTGAGGGGGGTAGGTAGGGGGATCTCTTTTTTTTTGGAGGGGGGGGTGGTGACTAGGGGTTTGGGGACCCCTAGTCACCTGGGGGGGACTTTTTTTTAAGGCCCCCACCCGCCACTCAGGGGTGGGGGCCGGGGGGGGAGGACAATAGGTCCCCCCTATTGGTATTTAGGGCTCCCACCCGCCGCTCAGGGGTGGGGGCCAGGGGGGAGGACATTAGGTCTCCCCCCTTTATTAGTATTTAGGGCCCCCACCCACCGCTCAGGGGTGGGGGCCAGGGGGGAGGACATTAGGTGTGTCCCCTTGTTAGTATTTAGGGCCCCCACCCACCGCTCAGGGGTGGGGGCCAGGGGAGAGGACCTTAGGTCCCCCCCTTATTAGTAATTAGGGCCCCCACCCACCGCTCAGGGGTGGGGGTCAGGGGGGAGGACATTAGGTCCCCCCTTATTAGTATTTAGGGCCCCCACCCGCCGCTCAGGGGTGGGGGCCAGGGGGAGGACATTAGGTCCCCCCATTATACCAATTTAGGGCCCCCACCTGCCGCTCAGGGGTGGGGGCCAGGGGGGCAGACATTAGGTCCCCCCTTATTAGTATTTAGGGCCCCGACCCGCCGCTCAGGGGTGGGGGCCAGGGGGAGGACATTAGGTCCCCCCATTATACCAATTTAGGGCCCCCACCTGCCGCTCAGGGGTGGGGGCCAGGGGGGCAGACATTAGGTCCCCCCCTTATTAGTATTTAGGGCCCCCACCCACTGCTCAGGGGTGGGGGGGCGGGGGGGAGGACAATAGGTCCCCCCATCATTTTACTTTAGGGCCCCCACCCGTCGTGAGGCTGCTCACTGTTTAATAGACATGCCCCTACTCGCTACTCGCGGTATAGCGAGTAGGGGAAAATTTACTAATACTAAGTAATTTTTACTTAGTATTAGTAAATTTGTCTGAAAGACCAATTTAGGTCTTTCAGCCTTTTGGTAGATAACTACCTAATACCATGGGAATTAGGGAGTTATCTACTAAGCGGCTTCAATAGAAGTCCCGAAGTTCCGAAGTCCCGAAATTCTGAAGTTCCGAAATGCCGAAGTTCCGAAGTGTCGATGTGCCGAAGTTGCCAAAGTTCTGAAGTGCTGAAGTGCTGAAGTTGCCAAATTTCCGTAGTGTCGAACTGCCGAAGTGCCGAACTTCCAAAGTGCTGAAGTGCCGAAGTTCCGAAGTGTTGAAGTGGCGAATTGCCGAAGTCCCGAATTGCGAAAATTCTGAATTTCGGAATGCCGAACCGAACCGAAAATTTTCCCCATGCACATGCCGATTATAGAGCATTAGTGTTGTCGCGAACCTGAAATTCAATGGGCAGGCGAATTTTAAAACCAACAGGGACTCTTTCTGGCCACAAACACCTGGACTAACACCTGGACTGTGGCATGCCGGAGGGGGATCCATGGCAAAACTCCCATGGAAAATTACACAGTTGATGCAGAGTCTGCTTTTAATCCATAAAGGGCAGAAATCACTTAACATTGACACCTGTCCTCAAAGCCCCTGATACACACTGACACAGAGCAGAATAGAGACTGTTCCCCGTCCTCAGAGATCATGATACACACTGACACAGAGCAGAATAGAGACTGTTACCCCTACATAGGGTCACTTGGCAGATATGGAGGGGTCGTGGGAGGGGGAGGATGACTTTCACCTCTTCCCCTGTTAGATTCCCGTTGTGCTGTGACATCACCCTTATACGCTGTGTAAAGCATACTATTTAATTTGATCAGCATGGCCACTTGAGTTTTTATAGTTTTCACGCTGCTTGTAGTTTATATATGGTTCACAAAAATCAAACAAACGATAAAGTAAACATGTAAGGATTCAGAATATTCTTTCAAACCCTTACACATTGTGTGTACGTATTTTTTGTCTTAAGTTTGTGGCTTTAAAGAGGTTCACGTTGTTTCTATGATGTGCATAACATGTTCTTGTAAATGTTTGTTAAATTTTTCCTGGAATTGTAATTTTTGAATCTGAATAAAGATAGTCAAATCCCTGATACACACTGACACAGAGCAGAATAGGGACTGTTCCCCCTACATAGGGTCACTTGGCAGATATGGATTGACACCTATCCTAATGATCCCTGATACACACTGACACAGAGCAGAATAGAGACTGTTCCCCCTACATAGGGTCACTTGGCAGATATGGATTGACACCTGTCCTCAAAACCCCTGATACACACTGACACAGAGCAGAATAGGGACTGTTCCCCCTACATAGGGTCACTTGGCAGATATGGATTGACACCTGTCCTCAAAACCCCTGATACACACTGACACAGAGCAGAATAGGGAATGTTCCTCCTACATAGGGTCACTTGGCAGATATGGATTGACACCTGTCCTCAAAACCCCTGATACACACTGACACAGAGCAGAATAGAGACTGGGGGTCTAGTAGCGTGGACACCCAGCACAGGTTGTTCTCCTTCAGCCTTTTTATACGAGGGTCCCTCAACAGGCACGACAGCATGAAAGACCCCATTTGCACAAGGTTGGATGCCGAGCTACTCATTTCCCGTTCCTCCTCCTCACACAGAGCAGAATAGGGACTGTTCCCCCTACATAGGGTCACTTGGCAGATATGGATTGACACCTATCCTAATGATCCCTGATACACACTGACACAGAGCATAATAGGGACTGTTCCCCCTACATAGGGTCACTTGGTAGATATGGATTGACACCTGTCCTCAAAACCCCTGATACACACTGACACAGAGCAGAATAGGGACTGTTCCTCCTACATAGGGTCACTTGGCAGATATGGATTGACACCTGTCCTCAAAACCCCTGATACACACTGACACAGAGCAGAATAGGGACTGTTCCCCCTACATAGGGTCACTTGGCAGATATGGATTGACACCTGTCCTCAAAGCCCCTGATACACACTGACACAGAGCAGAATAGAGACTGTTCCCTGTCCACAGAGACCATGATACACACTGACACAGAGCAGAATAGAGACTGTTCCCCGTCCACAGAGACCATGATACACACTGACACAGAGCAGAATAGAGACTGTTCCCCCTACATAGGGTCACTTGGCAGGTATGGATTGACACCTGTCCTCAAAGCCCCTGATACACACTGACACAGAGCAGAATAAAGACTGTTCCCCCTACATAGGGTCACTTGGCAGATATTTATTTATTATTGCTATTTATATAGCGCCAACAGATTCCGAATATTCTTTCAAACCCTTACACATTGTGTGTACGTATTTTTTGTCTTAAGTTTGTGGCTTTAAAGAGGTTCGCGTTGTTTCTATGATGTGCATAACATGTTCTTGTAAATGTTTGTTAAATTTTTCCTGGAATTGTAATTTTTGAATCTGAATAAAGATAGTCAAATCCCTGATACACACTGACACAGAGCAGAATAGGGACTGTTCCCCCTACATAGGGTCACTTGGCAGATATGGATTGACACCTGTCCTCAAAACCCCTGATACACACTGACACAGATATGGATTGACACCTGTCCTCAAAACCCCTGATACACACTGACACAGAGCAGAATAGGGACTGTTCCTCCTACATAGGGTCACTTGGCAGATATGGATTGACACCTGTCCTCAAAACCCCTGATACACACTGACACAGAGCAGAATAGAGACTGTTCCCTGTCCACAGAGACCATGATACACACTGACACAGAGCAGAATAGAGACTGTTCCCCGTCCACAGAGACCATGATACACACTGACACAGAGCAGAATAGAGACTGTTCCCCATCCACAGAGACCATGATACACACTGACACAGAGCAGAATAGGGACTGTTCCCCCTACATAGGGTCACTTGGCAGGTATGGATTGACACCTGTCCTCAAAGCCCATGATACACACTGGGGGGAGCTATTGTCCTCCCCAACCCCTGCGCGGTGGGTGGGGGCCATAAATCACAATGGGGGGACCTACTGTCCTCCCCCCCTCGGCCCCCACCCCTGCGCGGTGGGGGCCATAAATCACAATGGGGGGCCTACTTTCCTCCCCCCCGGCCCCCATCCCTGCGCGGTGGGTGGGGGGCATAAATCACAATGGGACGGACCTACTGATAGGAGTGGAGTATTGTTCATATCAGTTTAATACCTTCCGCGTCTCCTATCAGTGGACGTGTATATGGCAGCCATTTTAGGAACCGCACACCTGGGGCCTCGAGCAAGGTCACCTCGTTCAAGCTGCTCTGGTTCCTTGATGAGCCAGCTGCCCGTGAGTTAACATGTCCCGTGGAGAAGCACTCTGTCCTGTAAAGCCTCACCACAAAAAAATTAAATAAATAACAGCACTCGGATTGGTGAGTTTAGTAAATGTTCGTATCAGTTTAATACCTTCCGCGTCTCCTATCAGTGGACATGTATATGGCAGCCATTTTAGGAACTGCACACCTGGGACCCGAGCCTCTTCAACAGGCGACATGATTTGGCCCTGTAAAACTATCCTGGATATTCTCTACAATTTCTATGGATATGGCATTGATTTATGTAACAGGGAGATGGAAGAAGATGCTTGGTCGGTCCTCTTACTTGAAATTTGGGGCACTGCGCGGGCAAGCTAATGTGCCACCAGATAGGAGTGGTGAGTTTAGTATTGTTCATATCAGTTTAATACCTTCCGCGTCTCCTATCACTGGACGTGTATATGGCAGCGATTTTTTATTGTTGAATCACCTCCCCTTTTTAGGCCAAGGTGGGAAGATGCTTAGACCCCTGGTATATTGGTGCCATCTTGGAGGATTTTTTTTTTGGTTTGGTTTTTGAAGCCACAGTGCTGCACCAGTGGGCCTAAAAATTAGGCATGTACACATGCCTGAAAAATGTGGTATTGTTGCAGCCGCTGCTGTAGCAACGGCCAGAAAAATTGATGTTTGTTTCACAGGCAGAAAGTGCCCTAAAACATGGCGGCTTGAACCCTAGTTGGTGGCGGATAAGTCACGCAAGTCAAACGTCATTCAGAGCTAAAATACAGCAGCGTGGGGGGCGGAGCTTAACCAGCGAGCTAAACGGACGCCATCTCGACAAGCTCCCCAGTAAACGGGCACAATCTATTAAAAATCCCAACACCCTCAGCCGATCCAACCTCCTCCAGCCCCCAGCTGGACTCCCTACCTACTCCCGAGCCGATCGATGCCCTTCTTTGCGGCTTCCACCCAGCAGAAGCGGAGACGGAAGGTTGGGGCCTACCCCACGCTCACAATCCCAGACCTGGAGAAACTACTCGGCGGCTACGGAGCGCGACAAGCGCGGGAAGAAGCCTCCCTCCAAAGGTCAGACCATCCGGCACACACACCAGCCATGGGCCGCCGCTCACAGCGCCCACAAGCCATAGAACAAAACCGGGACATAGGGACCATGCTTCAAAAGCCTGCTCCGGCTAAAACTACTCCCGCGGACACGACGCGTACGGCGCCCCACTACCAACACACGGATCAACCGGAGGCAGAAACAACCTCAGAAGCCCACATAGGGCCACAACACCAACTAGACCCTCCAGCAGACATGACCCCAACATCCAGGCATGATTTAAAAATCCTATTTTCGGACTTCCATAAAATCCTTGCGGCAGAACTGGCCCCCATCAAAAAGGACATCACTGCCACTATGAACAGGGTACACACTAATGAAAAACACATTACAGACATGCAAACTCACCTAGCTGAGCTGCAAGAATCAATGCACCACCTTCAGGCGCAACAAAGAGTCATAATGGCACGGCAGACAACCATGGAGGAACGCCATCGGCGCACTAATATAAAAATTAGAGGCATCCCGGCAGCCATCTTGCCAGATGAACTACCGCACTACACAAGGCGCCTTCTGGCCACTATTCTGCCTCACACCACGGTCAAGAAGATGGTCACTGAGGAGATCTACCGCCTGCCTACGTCCTCAAAGGTACGCTCAAACACACCCAGAGATGTGATACTCAGGTGCCCAAATGTACACGACAAGATTCAAGTCATGTCTGCATTAAAAGGTAAAACACCCCTGATATTTGAGGGCGCTAGCCTAACCTTTTTCCAGGATCTTACAAAGTCTACCCTCATGTGGCGCAAAACCTTCAGCTCCCTCACCAACAGACTGAGGGCAGCAGACATCACCTATCGATGGGGGGCACACGGATCCCTGGTGATACCACAGAATGGATCCCAACTCACACTTGCCTCCATGGAAGAGGCACCCACAATAATACAGGCCTTGGGACTGGACCCACCGACCGCCAACTCACCCTCAAGACCCTCTACTACCAATTGGGACCCAGAGCGCACCGCAACGTTTGTACCGCGGAACAGAAGCCCTCGGTCCTCGGACCCAAGACAGCCTCAAGGGACTGGCTGACAATGAGGCACAGTAGGGACACCTTCCCAGCGCTCACCTTTACCTCAGGTCTAAAGACTGCAAAGTTATTTTCATTGAACGTTTAACATTTCTTATAGTACCCCATTGTTCTTGGGGGCAACAATATATATATATATATATATTTTTTTTTTATTTTTTTGTGAGCCCAATTTTGGTAACCAAGTGCCGTTTTGGAAACGTTACCATAATTCCTACAGTTCGTACACTGAATGCGAAAATCACAATTGTTTATTACCTTGTTCTTTCTCATGAACCCTGTTTTTGAGCCGGTGGCTGTCAGTTTGTAAGGTCTCCAAACATCTGATAGAGGTTAAAGCCAAGCTCAGTGTCCCATGACTAGGGGACATTACCCTCCTAAGGCTGAATAGGGGCACTAAAATTTAATAAACACACCTCACTACTTTCAAGCTACAAAAGCAAGATTAAATGGTCTGACAAAATGTATATATTGCTAAAGCCCATTAAATGCTGACCTTATATAGATGACTAATCTAGAATACTGAACAGTAGCCGGCCTTTAAGAGGGCAGCATAGTAAAGGTACAGGTTGTATACGACCCATTACCTACCGTCAAAGTGTCCATATGGCAACGTACATTATTCTGCAAAGATTAGGGTTTGTCCTGCACTCTTAGTGGGTGTAGAGCTTTAAGCTCGAGGGTTTGTGAAGTCTAAAACGAGTCAAGAATTGCATACAAAAGCATAGGTCAGGAGAAACCTATCTAACTTCACACCATACCTGAGTTACAAAAGGACATTTAAACGGTTTATTGTTTATGTTGTTGCGATCCCTACTAGAAGACTGACACACGTACAACAATCGACAGGCCTAACCCTGACATGGACCGTACTTGACTGACACCACAGGCTCAATGGGACCCACTCTCGCACGACTGGTACACCTAAGACGGGGACATACCACAAACGCTTAATGGAGTGACTGCTACACTCTTACCATGACCACCCCCCCCCCCCCGCGACTCCCTAGGTTAGGAGTTTCGATCACGTGAGGCAGAGACCACACTCACGGCAGGAGGCTGCACTGGACAGCCCACACGCTTCAGAAGTCACTCACTAGTACACACCCATCAATATGCCCACGGGACACCATACCGACACATACAGGCACACCCAAGTGTCATAACCATGGAGGCACCACATACTCCATAACTACTTCACACACGGAACGCGGATACCAGCACCAAATATACGACTCAAACACACAAATAACACAGGTTAAGCGGTTAATGACCCGGATCCAAGTTATTGCTTGTATTTTATAAAATTATATAATTGGTGCAGTCTCACAAGATGCAAGATAAATATGTTGATGCTTTATACTGGAAATTCTGACTTGCAATGTACTGTTTTACTGTCATGCAAAGCACCGCAAAAATAAAGAATTAAAAAAAATACAGCAGCGTGTGGACCATTTTTAGCCCAAGGCAGCTCATCTCATCAGGCCTTTTTTAATCGAATGTATCGCCCAGTGTCAGTCCCTTCGGGATCCATCCCTCATTCATCTTAATAAAGGTGAGGTAATCTAGACTTTTTTGACCTAGGCGACTTCTCTTCTCAGTGACAATACCTCCTGCTGCACTGAAGGTCCTTTCTGACAGAACACTTGAAGCGGGGCAGGCCAGAAGTTCTATCGCAAATTGGGATAGCTCAGGCCACAGGTCAATCCTGCACACCCAGTAGTCAAGGGGTTCATCGCTCCTCAGAGTGTCGATATCTGCAGTTAAGGCGAGGTAGTCTGCTACCTGTCAGTCGAGTCGCTCTCTGAGGGTGGATCCCGAAGGGCTGTGGCGATGCGTAGGACTTAAAAAGGTCCGCATGTCCTCCATCAACAACACATCTTTAAAGCGTCCTGTCCTTGCCGGCGTGGTCGTGGGAGGAGGAGGATGACTTCCACCTCTCCCCCTGTTAGATTCCCGTTGTGCTGTGACATCACCCTTATACGCTGTGTAAAGCATACTTTTTAATTTATTTTGCAAATGCTGCATCCTTTCCGACTTGTTGTAATTCGGTAACATTTCCGCCACTTTCTGCTTATACCGGGGGTCTAGTAGCGTGGACACCCAGTACAGGTCGTTCTCCTTCAGCCTTTTTATACGAGGGTCCCTCAACAGGCAGGACAGCATGAAAGACCCCATTTGCACAAGGTTGGATGCCGAGCTACTCATTTCCCGTTCCTCCTCCTCACTGATGTCATTGAAGGTATGTTCTTCCCCCCAGCCACGTACAACACCACGGGTACCAGATAGGTGACAACGAGCACCCTGGGATGCCTGTTGTGTTTGGTCTTGCTCCTCCTCCTCCTCCTCAAAGCTACATTCCTCCTCTGACTCCTCTTCCTCACAATCCTCTTCCAGCGTTGCCGCAGGTCCAGCAAGCGATGCTGATAAGGCTGTTTCTGGTGGTGATGGTGACCACAACTCTTCCTCTTCCTCTTCACGCTCATCTACAGCCTGATCCAGCACTCTTTGCAGGGCACGCTCCAGGAAGAAAACAAATGGTATGATGTCGCTGATGGTGCCTTCGTTGCGACTGACTAGGTTTGTCACCTCCTCAAAAGGACGCATGAGCCTACAGGCATTGTGCATGAGCGTCCAGTAACGTGGCAAAAAAATTCCCAACTCCCCAGAGGCTGTCCTAGCACCCCGGTCATACAAATATTCATTAACAGCTTTTTCTTGTTGGAGCAGGCGGTCGAACATTAGGAGTGTTGAATTCCAACGTGTAGGGCTGTCGCAAATCAAGCGCCTCACTGGCATGTTGTTTCGCCGCTGGATATCGGCAAAGTGAGCCATGGCCGTGTAGGAACGCCTGAAATGGCCACACACCTTCCTGGCCTGCTTCAGGACGTCCTGTAAGCCTGTGTACTTATGCACAAAGCGTTGTACGATCAGATTACACACATGTGCCATGCACGGCACATGTGTCAACTTGCCCAACTTCAATGCCGCTATCAAATTTTTTCCGTTGTCACACACCACTTTGCCGATATCCAGTTGCTGCGGAGTCAGCCACTTTTCCACCTGTGCGTTCAGGGCAGACAGGAGTGCTTGTCCGGTGTGACTCTGCTTTCAAGCAAGTCAAACCCAAGACGGCGTGACACTGCCGTATCCGGGATGTGGAATAGTACCTGGGGAGCTGGGGGGGTGCCGTTGATGTGGAGCAAGACGCAGCAGCACAAGAGGACTCAGCCGAGGAGGTTATGGAAGAGGATGGAGTAGGAGGAGTAGAGGAGCTGGCAGCAGGACTGCAATTCGTGGCGGTGTCACCAACTCCTCTGCAATGCCACGCATTCCTTGATTGTCAGCCGTCAGCAGGTTTACCCAATGCGCAGTGTAGGTGATATACCTGCCCTGACCATGCATTGCAGACCAGGTATCAGTGGTCAGATGGACCCTTGCCCCAACACTGTGTGCCAGACATGCCATGACTTCCTTTTGCACAATCGAGTACAAGTTGGGGATTGCCTTTTGTGAAAAGAAATTCCGGCCGGGTACCTTCCACTGCGGTGTCCCAATAGCTACAAATTTTTTGAACGCCTCAGACTCAACCAGATTGTATGGTAAAAGCTGGCGGGCTAATAGTTCGGACAAGCCAGCTGTCAGACGCTGGGCAAGGGGGTGACTTGGTGGCTTCTTACGCTCAAACATGTCCTTAACAGACACATGACTGTGGGCAGATGAGCGGGAACTGCTCAAGGCGGGAGACGGAGTGGCGGATGGTCATTTTTTGGGGGATTAGTGGTACTATGCGTGCAAGCTACTGTGAGACCAGATATGATTGGCAATGTGAACTGTAACAGTTCTGCAGAGCACACACTGTAGGCCTGACGCACCCGCTTGAAGACAAGTAACTGCTATTCAATCTATAACAGTGAAAAACAAATTTTGGTTTTAAAAGCATGCTATAGAGACACCAGATATGATTGGCAATGTGCACTGGAACAGTTCTGGAGAGCACACGCTGAAGGAAGGACTGACAGAGACGCTTGAAGGACACTGACTGGCTGCTATTAACTTACACTAGAAACCTTTTTTCTTTGTAAAAGCACGCTATAGAGACACCAGATATGATTGGCAATGTGCACTTGAACAGTTCTGCAGAGCACACACTGTAGGCCTGACACACCCGCTTGAAGACAAGTAACTGCTATTCAATCTTTAACTGCTCTTCTATTACAGTGAAAAAATTTTTTTCTTTTAAATCTAAAGCTTAAGCTATTGTAAAAACAGATATGAGTGGTGGCACTGGGCAAGAGGGCACAGTATCCACTGTGAACCTCAAACAGAAGCTGGCAGGCAGGCAACTGCTCTTCTATTACAGTGGAAACAAAATTTTGGTTTTAAAAGCACGCTATAGAGACACCAGATATGAGTGGCAACTGTCAAAGTACGCTGGCAGGGTTGTGCAGGGCACACACTGAAGGAAGGCCTGACAGAGCCGCTTGAAGGACACTGACTGGCTGCTATTAGCTTACACTGGAAACCTTTTTTCTTTGTAAAAGCACGCTAAAGAGACAGCAGATATGATTGGCAACTGTCAAAGCACGCTGGCAGGGTTGTGCAGGGCACACGCTGAAGGAAGGCCTGACAGAGCCGCTTGAAGGACACTGACTGGCTGCTATTAGCTTACACTGGAAACCTTTTTTCTTTGTAAAAGCACGCTAAAGAGACACCAGATATGATTGGCAACTGTCAAAGCACGCTGGCAGTGTTGTGCAGGGCACACGCTGAAGGAAGGCCTGACAGAGCCACTTGAAGGACACTGACTGGCTGCTATTAGCTTACACTGGAAACCTTTTTTCTTTGTAAAAGCACGCTAAAGAGACACTAGATATGATTGGCAACTGTCAAAGCACGCTGGCACAGGTCTGCAGAGCACACGCTGAAGTACGCCTGACACCCAGACGCTTGCAGACAACTAACTGCTCTTCTATTACAGTGAAAAAAAATTATTTATTTTAAATCTAAAGCTTAAGCTATTGTAAAAACAGATATGAGTGGTGGCACTGGGCAAGAGGGCACAGTATCCACTGTGAAACTCACACAGAAGCTGGCAGGCAGGCAACTGCTCTTCTATTACAGTGAAAAAAAAATATTTCTTTTAAATCTAAAGCTTAACCTGTTGTAAAAACAGATATGAGTGGTGGCACTGGGCAAGTAGGCACAGTATCCAATGTGAACCTCACACAGAAGCTGGCAGGCAGGCAACTGCTCTTCTATTACAGTGAAAAAAAAAAAATTTATTTTAAATCTAAAGCTTAAGCTATTGTAAAAACAGATATGAGTGGTGGCACTGACTGTGCAAATGGGCAAGGCATCCAGCCTGACACAGAAGCTGGCAGGCAGGCAACTGCTCTTCTATTACAGTGAAAAAATTTTTTTTCTTTTAAATCTAAAGCTTAACCTATTGTAAAAACAGATATGAGTGGTGGCACTGACTGTGCTAATGGGCAAGGCATCCAACCTGACACAGAAGCTGGCAGGCAGGCAACTGCTCTTCTATTACAGTGAAAAAAATATATTTCTTTTAAATCTAAAGCTTAACCTATTGTAAAAACAGATATGAGTGGTGGCACTGACTGTGCAAATGGGCAAGGCATCCAACCTGACACAGAAGCTGGCAGGCAGGCAACTGCTCTTCTATTACAGTGGGGAAAAAAATATTTCTTTTAAATCTAAAGCTTAACCTATTGTAAAAACAGATATGAGTGGTGGCACTGGGCAAGTGGGCACAGTATCCAATGTGAACCTCACACAGAAGCTGGCAGGCAGGCACCTGCAATTACATTACACAGGAAAAAAAAAAAAGCAGCCTGATGTTCTAGCCCTAAAATGGCTTTTTGGAGTGCTGTCCTTACAGCAGAGATCAGATGAGTCCTTTAGGATTGTAGTGGACACTGAATACCCTAGCCTAGCTATCAATTTCCCTATCTAATCAGCAGCAGCTAAACTTTCCCTCCTCTCACTAAGCAAGCAGCTTCAGAATGAATCGAAAATGGATGCTGGGAGGGAGGTTGGAGGGTGTGGAAGGGAGGGAGTGCTGCTGATTGGCTGGAATGTGTCTGCTGACCGAGAGGCACAGGGTCAAAGTTTGCCCAATGATGACGAATAGGGGGCGGATCGAACTGGGCATGTGTCCGCCCGCCGCGGCGAACGCGAACACGCTAAGTTCGCCGGGAACTGTTCGCCGGCGGACAGTTCGGTACATCACTATAGAGCATCCTTTATAGTACAGGGGATCAGTTTACTGAGACTTAGGAATGCCGCTCAATACCCAATTTGGCTACCACTCGAAAATGCATGTCTAGACACAAATAACATAATATATTACCTATGGACATGCTCGGCTCCCCGGACTCCCACAAAATTTATGCTACAAAGTACAAAACTTTTGTTAAGAGCTTGGAAAGACTGGTGCCCATATGTAATAAACCCGAATCTGTTGTTTAGAGCAGCACCAATCACGGCATTAGCGGCCCTTTCTCCGGGCCTCCATGTGAGGAGAATGCAAGGAAAAGGTGTGAGACAAGTATGTAACTTAATGAATGGGCCACAAGTGAAGCTATTTCCCGACCTTCAAAAGGAGTTAGATTTGGAATCTAGAGATATGTATGTGTATTTAAGGATTAAGAGAATATTGTACAGGCACATATTTTGGATAACCCACTTATTGATGTAAATACTTTATTTACGCCTGAACTTTTTTTGTCACACATATTCGTTAAACTACTCTCCCTGTGTTACAATGCGTTGACGGAAAGTGCAGCCCCTCAGAAATATTAACATATAGGATACAATGGGAGAATGAAATTGGGCATCAGTTCCCCAGGTCAGACTGGCAATCAGCCATGCTTAGCACAAAGCAAGCTTCACAAAGCCTCTCGTTATGGAAGGCCTACTGTAAAATCACAATGCGATGGTACCTGGTACCTCAAAGGCTAGCATGCATGTATGCTGACACATCGTGGTTATGTTGGCGGTGCGAAAGTGCAGCAGGAACAATGACGCACATGTTCTGGGACTGTCTCCAATTAGGAGACTTCTGGAAACGAATTCAGAGCTTAATTTTTGATAAGACAAGGCTTTTTTATCCCTTTGCATGTTGAAAAATATTTGCTCCACATTATCCCCGGAATCAACATACATTCCTAAAGAAAGGTCATTTTAAACATTCTCACGGTAGCAAAATAGCTTTAGCAAGCAATTGGAAGAGGAAAGAAATACCTTCAGATGAGGTAATATATACTAAGTTAAATACAATCAGCGCATACGAAAAGATGGCTAGTGAAGTTAAGGGATGTTTAGATAAATATAAAAAAGAATGGCATAGCTGGACGACCATCCAAACGGGTTAGTAAAAGGATTTAATACAAAAACACAATGTTCTATGGTGGTCCGATAGGAGTGGTACTTGTGGCTAGAAGATTGACAACTAAGGCTGAGACCCCTTATGGAACATAGTTCAATATGATAAGGCCTTAGGTAAAGGAGGGATATTACCTCATATTGGCAAATTGGCAGGTAAATAAGCAATGTGGAGAATTAACCAGGGTTTCCCCTTTTCTTTTCTGTACCCCTTTCCCTATCTTTAGTTAGACAAAAATAAATAACGAAATGTGATAATATAGTAGTACACCACAAATGTAAGCTATATAGTTTACTATAAGTAAAAAATATGTATGGGACAATTGGACTGTGAAAGGCATGTATATATTAAACCAACTGAACTATTAAGGCAGTATTTTGACGATTTAGTATAAACCTTTATAATGATAATTGACATTATAAGTTATGCAATTGTATGTTGATAATAAGGCTATAAGAGCTCACTGTTGGACGATATGTAACATGTGATGTACTGCCTGTTTTTTCTTTGGCATTAATAAAAAAAAATGAAGACAAAAAATAATAATTTCAGGGAATTAGGTAGCAAACTTAGGAAAAGGACCTCCAAGGTGGTATACTCTGAGATATTACCTGTGCCACAGTGGAAAGGCAGCTGGAGATTAAAGAGGTCAATGCGTGGCTGACGTCTTGCTGTGAGAGGGTAGGGGGCCTGTGACAGAGTATGGGGGCTGTAAGAGGGTGGGGGGCTGTGAGAAGGTAGATGGTCTGTGAAAATGTAGAGGGGCTGTGAGAGGGTGGGGAGGCTGTGAGAGGGTGGGGGGCTGTGAGGTGGGTAGGGGGTATGTAAGTGGGTAGGGGTTCTGTATGGTGGGTAGGGGGTCTGTGAGTGGGTAGGGGGCTGTGAGTAGGTCGAGTTCTGTAAGGTGGGTAGGGGGGCTGTTAGGTGGGTAGTGGGACTGTGAGTGGGTAGGGGGGCTTTGAGTGGGTAGGGGGCTGTGAGTGGGTAGGGGGGCTGTGAGTGGGTAGGGGGCTGTAAGGCGGGTAGGAGGACTGTGAGGCAGGTAGGGGGCGGTGAGACAGGTAGGGGTTCTGTAAGGTGGGTGGAGGGGCTGTATGGTGGGTTTGGGGGCTGTGAGTGGGTAGGGGGGCTGTAAGTGGGTATGGGGGTCTGTGAAAAAGTAAATACCTTTAGTTTTCTATAATTATTTCCTGGTGGTTCAGTGGGCAGCTTTCCCTGATGGTATGGTGGCTGGTTTTCCGGTCTGCATCTCTGATGAGGTGCAGAGCTGCAGAACACGTGGTAAGTCTCGTGATCTCTAGTCAGAGCATTGCCATGGTAACCTGCGGCAATGCTCTTATTGGCTGGAGATCGCGAGACACCTCAGTCTGCAGCTCTACACGCAGCTCTACACTCGGCGGAGCTGCAGACAGGATAGTGGCTCTCCCCCAGGGCAGGCGGTGTGGAGCCGCCTCTGTCAGGAACAGAGTTCCTGCTGTGGAAAAAGTGCAGGAACACCGTTCCCATGAGTTCCTGTAGGGCTTGAGCCCTGCTTTTTTACCAACATTCAAGTAGGTGAACACTTGGGAAATAGTGATCATAATATAGTGTCCTTTGAAATAAACTCAACAAAACAAAAGCACTAAATATATAATTTAAAAAAAGCCAATTTCAATAAGTTAAGGACAGCTTTACAATATATTGACTGGCATAAACTTTTTAGTGAAAAGAACACTGAGGATAAATGAAACATCTTCCAACAAATATTGGA
This sequence comes from Pelobates fuscus, assembly GCF_036172605.1. Taxonomy (NCBI): domain Eukaryota; kingdom Metazoa; phylum Chordata; class Amphibia; order Anura; family Pelobatidae; genus Pelobates; species Pelobates fuscus. The sequence goes on along the minus strand of NC_086317.1, from coordinate 180,475,221 downwards.
AAGGTACATTTCTCAGTATGTACCACTGGATAATAAATATAAAAGAAACAAATTGAAACCATGTGGCTTAGTGGGAAAGTGAATCTAGAAATTAAAAATAAGAAAGGGGCATTTAAAAAAAACCATTTAAATCTGATCAATCAGAGCCATCCTTTAAAAGATATAAGGAGGCCATTAATGCGTACCAAAAGGCGATTAGATTCACTAAAATTCAAAATGAAAAAATGATAGCCAAAGAGAGCAAAACAAACCCCAAAGCATTTTTTAAGTACATAAATTCTAAAAAAAAAAAAAAAAAAAAAAATGAAAGTGTAGGTATAGTAAAAACTGGGATGGGGGAGTTGGTTAATGAACACCAGGAAAAGGCAGAAATTTTAAATAGCTATTTCTTCTCTGTATATATTAAGGAAGAACCTAAAGCAATATATATGCAAGTGATTGCTGCAAAAAACTTGCAGAATAATTGTAATTGGATAATTCAAGAACTAAAAAAAGTTAATATAAACAAAGCTCCAGGGCCTGACTGTATTCATCCATGAATACTTAAGGAACTAAGTGTAGAAATAAGTGAACCACTGGTTTTAATCTTTCAAGATTCTTTTCTTTCAGGAAGTATTCCGGAGAATTTTTCAAGATTCTTTTGTTTCAGGTATTATACCGAAGGATTGGAGGAAGGCAGATGTCGTTCCAATATTTAAAAGTGGTTCAAAATCCTTGCCTGGAACTACAGACCTGTGAGCTTAACTAATCACTAAAAAGTCTCAAAAGACAAAAAGAGACCAACTACAATACAAACATAATAGTACTATTAAAATCTACATAAAAGTAGCAAAGGCTGGTCCACACTATAGAGTAAATAGTGAATATCCAAAAGAAAGGTCTAAAGCAGATCACTTAAAAAGTAGCAATATTTACTGAAGTAACAAAGTGACTGCTTACAGAAAATGGTGCTTAATACTATATATGTCAACTCTGGCAACACTGTGACTCGTGACTCTCAAGATAAATGTAACAAAATATATAGCTGTCCCTATTGTGCCTTCGAGGGCACGCCTTAACCCCGTTAAACCCGGGGAGACCAATCGTTTCTGGAAATGGCTCATTAACGGAGAACGCCAGTAAGTTCATTGAAAGACTCTTACATCCTTTTGTCACTGAATTGGTTTCCTACGTCCAGGACACGAAACAGACATTATTGATACTGGAAGATCTACAGGTTCCCCCATACACCCAATTGGCTAGCTTAGACGTTGTGTCCCTCTATAATAATATTCCCCATAAAGTAGGCCTTAAAGCAATCACCTACTATCTTAATAAATCTGCGAAATTCACTCCTTCTCAGAAGGATTTTTTGCTAATGTTGCTGCAATTTGTGCTTACTCATAACTATCTGGTATTTAATGGGAAGTATTATTTACAAATTAGGGGCACAGCCAAGGGCACGGCATGTGCACCCAGTTATGCCAATCTTTACCTTGGGTGGTGGTAAGAGACCATTGTCAGCAAGTATCCGGCCACAGAATATGGTCAATATATCGTACATTGGTATAGATACATTGACGATGTATTGATACTCTGGACAGGACCCACTCACATCTTTCAAGATTTTATACAGACCCTTAATCACAATGACGTAGGCCTTCAATTAACCTATGCCATAGATGAAAATAGGCTTGAATTTCTGGACCTCAAAATCTGTCTGAATCCTGATGGCAAAGTGGAGACTGAGATCTTTAGGAAAACAACCTCAACTAACAACTAACGCAATCTCAAGGCAGGCATCCCATATGGTCAATACCTCTGTGCAAGACGGAATTGCTCCAATAACGAAACCTTTTTGAAAGAAGCACAAGAACTTAGAAAATGCTTCAAATCTATAGGTTACCCTAACAAAATTATCAAAAAAGCTTTCCAACGTGCTAATTCAATGGACAGAGCGGAAAGTCTTAGGACATCCAGACCAAAATAAGAAAAAACATTGATACGTTGCATAGGTACTTTTGACCGTTTATGGGATCCGGTCAGAAAAATCTATTCTGACCATTGGCCCATGTTAACATACGATGAGGATCTGACTAATCACATTTCTCAGTTTCCTAGTATTACAGCACGCCGGCCTAGGAACCTGCGTGACATTTTGGTACATAGTCATTTGGAACCTGATCCCGTTCAAAAAACCTGGCTTACATCAACTAAGGGTGTTTTTAAGTCTGGTCATTGTAAGGCATGCGACTTCATAAAACCATCCAAAGTCATTGAGTGTACACGGACAAAAGCTAAATTCCCTGTACATCAGTTCATCAATTGTACCTCCACTAAAATTGTGTACGTAATTACTTGTAGTTGCGGATTACAATATGTGGGCGAAGGATCCTTCAATACGTGAATGCCGTTAACAATGAAAATATTTCGACTCCTGTTGCCAATCATATCAGGAATCTTCACAACAGTGATGTCTCGAATCTCAAGTTCCAAGCACTTGAAATGATTACTATGAATTCCAGAAAAGGGAATTTTAACTTGAAATTGTTAAAACAAGAATCCAAATGGATACATACTTTTCAAACTTTGGCTCCTACTGGTCTAAATGAAGAGTTCAATTTTACTTCTTTCATTCATAGTTAAAATAAACCTTTACTGCTCTATATTATTCTAATTCCCACTAGCACATTATCAATAACATCTTATGCAGAATCTAGTGCCCACTATTTTTTGAACATTTGGAAATCAAAGTAATTGCTGTATATAGTTTTAGTTCTGCTACAATATCAACTTCCTAGATTTTTGACTCTTTTATAGTTTACACTTATTACTTTATTAATGTATTATTATTATTATTATTTTTGTCCATATTTATTATTATTATGTTCCCTTTTTAAATTAACCATTTGTCCTTACTTGTTTCTGAACTTTTTTGCACCATTATCTAGCGGTCTGCAACTGAAGTGACAGTACCAATTATTATACACATTATTTCGTTAAAAGCACTGGGATATTGGAGAGATCGCTTCAGATATCCAGTCCTGGAGACATTGTTAACTATTTAGGTCTGGGACGTTTTCACTGTTAACATGTATACATGTTTTCAGTCATTATTTTTTTACTAATTTTCTTCATTATTATTTTTAAATTTTTATTTCAATTATAATATTTACTGGTATTACGTTCTTCTCTTAAATGTATTAATGTTTCTCAGTTTGGAGATTTCCTATGCAACGTATCAATGTTTTTTCTTATTTTGGTCTGGATGTCCTAAGACTTTCCGCTCTGTCCATTGAAAGAGCAGTTGCCTGAGCACGGAGCTCTCCCGCCGACGGGTGCACACAGCGTGGAAATTGTCAGGGTACCTGTAGTCTCTACCCCTGAGACGGGTAGAGACTTAGACGTTTTTCCATCCAGACGGCATGATTCTCCTGTTCCTCGCGGTCCCCTCGCGCATGTAACGCCGGCCGCGAGAGAACTATGCCTTTTTGTAACGTGACGCTCAATAGTCAACGTCATGACGCTATTCTAGCCCGACCTGTCAGTCAAATCCCGGACACGAATCAGGTCTCGGCGGAGGCGTGATTAGTCTCTAGAATCAGGGTATTTAAGGGAGCTCTCAGCATTTGCTCATTGCCCTGTCGTGGTTCTAGCCAGCCTAGTCACACAGTGCTCTTGTATTCTCTTGTCTTTTGGTTCTGACCCGGCTTTGTTATTACTTACCTGTCTTCTCTGTTATCCTTGACCCGGCTTGTCTCTCGCTTACCTGTCTTCTCGTTCCCTCGACCTCGGCTTGTCCCTGACCATTCTATACGTAGTATTACGTTAAGTCCGGCCATTCTAAGGTCCGGTATACGTATCTGCTACTCTTTGTACTCTGCGTGTTGGATCCCTGTCCCGATCCTGACATTACGACAGGGCCAATGGATCCTGCAGGTACAAACTGTCAGCTTGGTTCTCCTGATCCTAGGTTTGACGCCATGGATCATAGAATGGATCAGATGGCACTAGCACTACAGGCATTACTATCACGTCCTAATAATCCCCCTGAGGAGATGCGTAATACTTCTATTCCTCCTGTGAGTTCAGGGCTAGAGGTAGCCACTGTAGGTGCTTCTTCCCGAGTTACCTCACCTGTACGTTATGCTGGTTCTCCTGAAAGGTGTCGTGGCTTTTTGAACCAGATCAGTATCCATTTCGAGCTATAACCCCGTTCCTACCCTACTGATAGGGCAAAGGTGGGATTTATTATCACCTTACTCATTGAGAAGGCTCTGAGATGGGCTAATCCGTTGTGGGAGAATGATAATCCATTAGTCTATAACTATAATGCCTTTGTAGCTGCTTTCAGAAGAACTTTTGACCCCCCTGGCAGAAAGGTCAATGCAGCTAGATTACTGTTGCGCCTTAGACAAGAGAACCGAACACTTGTGGATTACGCACTAGAGTTCAGGTCTTTGGCGGCAGAGGTTAAGTGGAATGAACAGGCTTATATAGACGTATTTTTAAACGGATTATCCGATGTAATACTTGACGAGGTAGCGACGAGAGAGCTTCCCGAGAATTTGGAGGACTTAATTTCCTTTATCTCTCGCATTGACGAACGTCTAAGAGAGAGGCAGAACACTCGAGATAGAACCGGTAGACCTTCCTTTAGACTAGCTCCTTCATTTCTAAGTCCTGAAACCAAAACTCCACAGTTTCCAGAACCTATGCAGATAGGCCTTACTCGCCTCTCAGAAGAGGAGAGACAGTACAGGAGAAGGGAGGGACTGTGTATGTATTGTGGAGTCAGAGGTCACTTACGTTTGAATTGTCCCAATCGCCCGGGAAACGCTCGCACCTAAGTTTCTCTAGAGGACAGGCCTTGGGTGTTTCTATTTTGTCCGCTACTCATAACTACAAAGAACACAGGCTTCTATTACCCGTCTCTTTAACTTGGGAGAAGGGAACTTTAGAGACTGTGGCATTGATAGACTCCGGAGCTGCTGAGAGCTTTATCGACCAAGTTTTTCTCACCAAACACGCTATCCCATCCCAGTTAAGGAAGACACCTTTGGCTGTAGAGGCCATAGATGGTAGACCTTTAGTTGAGCCTGTGATTTTCCGGGAGACCACACCTCTTAACTTAACTACTGGTATTCTTCACAAGGAGGAGATATCTCTACTACTCATTTCATCTCCTTCTGTTCCCATAGTCCTGGGATACTCCTGGCTGAAGAGACATAACCCCATTATAGATTGGAAATCAGGGGAAATAGTCTCGTGGGGTCAGGGTTGTCAAGAGAGATGTTTAAAGAGAGTGTCACCCCTTTGTATTGTTAACACACTTAATAACTCTACCGACTCTACTAAAGTACAGATACCGTCCTTGTATCTAGATTTAAAGGCGGTATTTGACAAAGGAAAGGCTGATACCTTACCACCACACAGGCCTTTTGATTGCAAAATTAATTTACTTCCTGGTACTATGCCTCCCAGGGGCCATGTATACCCTTTGTCTATGAATGAGAACTTAGTCTTAGAGGAGTATATTCGTGAAAACCTAGACAAAGGGTTCATTAGGAGATCCTCCTCCCCTGCTGGGGCTGGATTTTTTTTTGTTAAAAAGAAGGATGGTTCTTTAAGACCTTGCATTGACTACCGAGGTTTGAACAAGATAACCATTAGAAATGCCTATCCGATCCCCTTGATCACCGAGCTTTTTGATCGATTAAAGGGTTCCAAGATTTTCACTAAGTTAGACCTCAGAGGTGCTTATAACTTGGTGAGAATTCAGCAGGGACACGAGTGGAAGACTGCGTTCAATACTCGTTATGGGCACTATGAGTATACTGTAATGCCTTTTGGTCTCTGTAATGCCCCGGCGGTATTTCAGGATCTTATTAATGAAGTTCTTAGGGAGTTTCAGCATGACTGTGTTATTGTATACCTCGATGATATACTTATACATTCCAGGGATATTGAGACTCACCACGGACAGGTCAGAAGGGTTTTGCACAAACTTCTTCAACATGGCTTGTACTGCAAATTAGAGAAATGTAGCTTTGACCAATCCCAGACTACCTTTCTTGGTTACGTGATTTCTGGAGAGGGGTTTGAAATGGATCCGGAGAAACTCCAATCCATTTTAGATTGGCCTTTACCTAAGGGTCTCAAGGCCATTCAGAGATTTATTGGTTTCTCTAATTATTACAGACGTTTCATTAAGGGTTACTCCTCTATTATTGCTCCTATCACCAATATGACCAGACAAGGGGCTGACACTAAGAATTGGTCTACTGAAGCACTTCTGGCTTTTAAGACTCTCAAGGAGCTGTTTGCTTCCGCACCAATTTTAGTTCACCCTGATACTACTCTACCTTTAATACTCGAAGTTGACGCTTCTGAGACGGGTATAGGTGCCATCCTGTCCCAAAGGTTGGGTGTGGATAAACCATTACATCCATGTGGGTATTTTTCCAAAAAATTATCGGGTACTGAGAGCAGATATGACATTGGTGACAGGGAACTCCTAGCGGTTATCATGGCTTTAAAGGAGTGGAGACATCTATTGGAGGGGACTTTGCATCCTGTTACCATTTTGACGGATCATAAAAACTTATCCTATATTGGGGAGGCTAAACGATTATCATCGAGACAGGCCCGTTGGTCTATATTCCTCACTCACTTCAATTACATACTCACATATAGGCCTGGTTCTAAGAATTCTAAAGCTGATGCCTTGTCTCGCCAACATGAACCTTCTGCCATATCTGAGCCGGTTTTATCCTCTATAGTACCTAAGTGTAATATCATCGCTAACACAACTCTCAAAATCCATTCTCCGCTTCTGGATCAGATCAGGAGCTTGCAGCATCTGGCACCTAGACTGACTCCTGCGTCTAGACACTTCGTTCCCCCTGAACTCCAACTGGAGCTCTTACAGTGTCTTCACGAGAGTAAGGTGGCTGGTCATCCGGGCGTTCGCAAAACATATTCCTTGATCTCTAAGGATTTCTGGTGGCCTTCTTTACGGAGGGATATTAAGGATTTTATCGGAGCCTGTGAGGTCTGTACTAAGACTAAACTACCTCATTCGCTTCCTTGTGGTCTCTTACATCCCCTGGAAGTTCCAGAAAAACCTTGGTCCTGTTTGGCGATGGATTTTATTGTGGATTTGCCTGTTTGGAAAAAGCACACTGTTATTCTCACAGTGGTGGATAGGTTTACCAAGATGGCTCATTTCGTGCCTTTACCTAAACTTCCGACTTCACCTGAATTAGCGGAGATTTTTGCTAAAGAGA